>NW_027187358.1:24076915-24134417 GCF_028583685.1 Petaurus breviceps papuanus
CTCTCTCTCTCTCTCTCTCTCTCTCTCTCTGTCTCTCTCTCTCTCTCACACACACACACACAGAGTTAAGATTTCCTAGTATAGAGATATTTACTTTCCTAAGTACCTACCATAATTTTATCTGACATGTCTCATTATCACCTAATTGCTTTACTGTAGGAGAGACTACTTAAATGTTTGAGATAAAACAGTAATCTTCATACCCTGGTCAAGGAGCACAAAACATGCCCACAAAAGTGACCAAAAAAAAAAAAACTTGAGGTGGAAAGGATAGCCCTCAAAGACAGGGTATCCAATGTGTCATGAGGTCATGAGGCAGTTGCTAAGGGAAGATAGGGCAGGGGATCTAGCAGAGAAAGCTAAGTAAGCCAAAGTCAAGAAAGTGCTTACCTAACTAATAATTCTTGCTCACTAGTTCAGTTGTTTTTATATTGTAGACAATATATCACATAGTGCTAGTACCATAAAAAAAATCAGTACCCTAAGGACCCTCATCACTCTACTCAAGTCATAGTTTTCCATAGAACTTCCTCAGTTGATTATTTATGCCTATGGCTGTTTTGCTTCATTATCACAAATTTCTACTATATCAATTTAGAATTCAGCTTATCCCCTGAAGAAAAACTTCCCCAAATGACACCAAACCACTTATACAAAACAATTAAATTATCTTCTCCTGATTTGGGGATACAGATTTGTTCCATGCCATACATAGATTTCTATTACCTCATCATGTAAGTTTGGCCCTGACTAAAACTATGAATTATAATTTATCAATCAAAATATAATTTTTGTTCTATTCTCTCCCTTACCATATTGTTCCTTGGTGATCCAAGATCTCTATATACTATATCATCTTAGTCTGACCTGCTCACAATTGATTGATATTTCTGACCTTTAGATCTGAAGCCAGAAAATTGAGTTCTATCACCAGTGTAGCCTTGGACCAGATAGTTACCTCTCTGAGCCTCAACATTCTCAACTGTAAATGCAAAATTTAAACTAAATGACTTTTAAAGACCTTCCTAAATCCAAATTTATGATGTTGAGATCCCTTCTTTCTATAAACAATAATCAGTAAACTAAATCATATTGTTGTGGTTTAAACCCAGGGATGCCAAAAACTGTTGAGGTGGGGGCTTTACCCTCCCATAACTGTTGTGGTTTCATGATGTGTTGTGGTGGAACCATCTCAGAGAATTTAGAGTCAAACCACCTCTAATCCAGATATAGGCATTTATTGAGATTGACCCCTCTCATTAAGCAGGCCAAGTTCCAAGAGGAACCAGCAACTTTAGAGAAAGCATAGGGTCAAGATGCAATTACACAACAGAAATTTACATAGAATAGAGGATGTCATTAATATTAAAAAGGCAGGAGGAGTTTGTTAAGGGATTAGGTAATGGAGGAGGGCGTCCCATCTGTGGTTCCATGATTAAACATTCTGGTCATTCTTTCCTCCAACTGGCTAGCTATTGGGGTCCTGTCTTGGGCTAGATGGATGATGTGATTGTGATTGAACACAATAATATACCTGTTTCTGTGGGAATGGGCCTAGGGGCAGTGACCAGGTAAAGGCAGTAGCTAGGTTCCCATCATATGGACAAACCTGCTCTTTCTGTGGGAACTAAGAGTTCAGGGACACACCTGTTGTTCTAGTGAGCAGTGAGGCATAAGTTAGGACATTGGTGGGAGGGGCTAGGTAGGTGCAATGGACCTGCTGTTCACTAGGGCCAGGCCTATAATGAAGTTAGAATATTGGGGCAGGGGTAGCTTTATTAGGATTCTATCACTATGATAACCAATTAATTTGAGATTCTTTAGTTAAGTCACACAGGTTGTCTGGAGTTTCTTTTCCTAGTGTGACATAAAGTGCTTTACAAACCTTATGGTACTCTACAAATTTTAGCTCCTTTTATTTTTCAATGTTCATCACCATATCAAATTTATTATTCTAATGGCACTAATACATCTGTAGATATTCATGATGACAATCACATTATACAAGATTTTCTTGCCTTATAATTTTTGGCCAACTAGAAAATATCTCCTTAATTTTCCCTTTTAACCTCAACAATATCCACTATGAACCCTTTACTGAAGCAAAACCTAGTAATGCACTCACTTGTAACTTTGGGGGCACTATGTTTCCTTTCAAGAAATGAAGATAAGAAAAGTTGTGTACATATCCCAAACTACCAGTCTGGTCAAACATATGCTATGGAGAGAAGACTTTTTCTTTCTCTTTTTAGTGTGGGATAAATATAAAATGGACAACTCAAATTCATCATGTGAAAATGTTGGAAGGTATGATGCCTAGTGAGCCTCAAATGTGGCATGTGCAAACCAGAAACCAATAAGCCTTAATATCAATGTGTTTTGAAAGTCTCAAGTTATTAAGAACTGATCAAGTATATGCAAAGCGATATCACTGCAGTTTTAACAATTTGCTGCATTGGTATTATGCTAGAGTGTAGCAAGTATTTGAACCAGTGCTGGAAAGAGCTTCTATAACTTATCCAGAAAGTTGCCCAGGTCTGAAATACCTTCCATCAGCCCTTTGCATTTGTGAGTCTCTGCAACAATTTGGCAAGGCCAGCTTATGTTGCTTAAGCTGATTACAGGCAGAATCTGCGGGTGGTTAAATACACAGATGAGAGAAGGCTTGGCCATTTTTATTAGACCTCAAGTCAGTTGTGAAACCAAAAAATTAATTGATAGATAAATTTTTACAAATAAAATGGGGGCACTGACAACCTGGGACTCCTCAAAAACATACCCTTAGTTCCTATTGAGGACACCATAAGTGCCCCCAACCACTTATTCTGCATTCTGAATGACAAGTGGATTCTGTAAGATGGGCCTGAGTGATCAGTACACAGGCATAGAGGCAGCAATGGACTGTAGGGATGACTTAGACACCACCATGGTGATTGGCCAAGGAGCAGTTAGGTGGCCTAGTAGATAGAGTGCTGGACTTGGAGTTAGAAAGAGTCATCTTCCTGAATTCAAATCTGGCCTTAGACACTTACTAACTACATGACCCTAGGCAACTCACTTAATTCTATTTGTCTCAGTTTTCTCATCTGTAAAATGATCTGGAAGAGAAAATGGCAAACTATTCTATGATCTTTGCCAAAGGAAAACCCCAAATGGAGTCATGAAGAGTCAGATACAAGTCAAACAACAAAAGCCAATGGCAACAGCATGCAGGGTCACATCACTCACATCAAAACAGACTGGGTGCATGTTCTGTTCACACAATGCTCCCTTTTTGATAGCCCACTGGAATCCACCCACGACACTGTATTTGATCTCATTAAGGTATCATACTCTCTTGGTGATATCTGTGAGAACACTGGGCTTAGTTCCATCAGGGTCAAAGCACTAGATCTTATGGTCCTAAGTCAGATCCAACTCATACTTGCTTGAGCTCCTGACAGGCAGAGACTTTGCCTTTATCAATATTGTCAACCAGGACATCAGAAAAGGTCTGAGTCTTCATATACAGCCTGTTGGGCTTATTTGGATATTTGGAAGATGAGAGAACATTTCATTCTTCGTTGACTGTCTCAGGGTAGAAGACAAAAGGGTTTATTTTTTATGGAAATGCATGCATTATCTTTCTCATGATCTTGCAGTAAGATATCAAGATATAACTCCCCTGTGCCAGCAAAAATGTGTTTTCTAGATTCCTCAGGATATGCAGGATCATAGGGTCAGACTTGGTCAGATGCTTTAGTTCACAACAGCTACTCATACCATCGGGCTAATACTAAACTTCATTACCCTTGTCTTATGGGCATGCTCAAAGATAGTAATGGTACCTGTCTTCATAAGGAACTGATCCACACCAATCAGAGAAATTATATTAAGATAGAATCTTCCCTTGTATGAGGTTGGCACCATTTTAGAGATGCATTTCATCAATGGACTTTTGGTGTTATAGTTTTTATTGTGTATAGCAACCTCATCATCAGAGGGGCCACCGCGTAATTGTTCATATTTGTATTTCTGAGCAGTTACAGTGAAAGGTATGTGGATGGTTATCATTTGGAAAAGTTGATCTCCAACAGTCAAACAACCTCTCATTATCACCTTCAGAAGTAGTTTTCTTTCTTTGTCTTTATCCTCATTCTTCAATTTGATGTCAAATGTTTTCAAACAGTTTTGAAGTCTTCTACTTCTTGAAGTTCATAACTGCATCAAATACCTTGAAGTTTGGATCTAAGATAAGATGGCAGAAAGTTCTAGGTAACTTCTTTCCATCAGGGCTAGTAACAAATTTGCTAAATTTCTTATTGACAGAATCAAAAACACTGGTCCACTTTCTTGGTCCATTTATCTGGCTCTGGGTGACCTGTACCTTTGACAATGAATTATGCAATATATTTCTCACTTGGCCTTTCTCTGATGTGCTGACTGAACAAAAATGCTTCACAATATAAGAACAACCATAAAGCCCAGAGTCGAACCCAAAATTTCCAGGACTGAGCTAATCAGGATCTTTCTTATAGGATCACTCTTACCCTTTACAAAGTTGGAGATGAGAAGTAAATGAGTTCAACAAAGTCAATGAGGTTGAAAAGAAAGCTAGAACCATTTTTGCTCTGCTTGATGAAGTTCAAATCATTTTCTGACAGTACATAAAAAGGGAGATGACAGTGTTACATAATTCCTGTTTATCTTGTGTGTATGTGTGTGTGTGTGTGTGTGTGTGTGTGTGTGTGTCAGTGAACTGGGTCTCTCCAGCATGGCTTAAGCAGGTAATACAGCTGTGCAAAAGAAGGAATCCATCAGGGTTGACTTGCCATGATCCACATGAGCTATTTGAAGGCATGTTTCTGATATTGACCTTTTTGTCCATGATGGCCCAGATCTAGTCTATTGAAGTTCACCATGGTGATGGATGGCAGTTGATTCTCTAGCTTAAGATTTTACAGATGGAAGATTTTCCAAGAAAAGTGGAAGTAATGAAGGACAGAGCTGTTTCCAGTTTGGGAAATTATTTGGAAAAATGGGTGTGTAGATTACATGATTTTTTTTTACTTTGGGGGGTTTTTTGGAGGGGCATTTAGGGTTAAGTGACTTGCCCAAAGTCACACAGCTAGTAAGTGTTAAGTGTCTGAGGCTGGATTTGAACTCAGATCCTCTTCACTCCAGGGCCAGTGCTCTATTCACTGTGCCACCTCGCCACCCCAGAGCACGTGATTCTTTAGGACACCTTTCAGTTTCATCTGAGTTATTATCTTGTGGATCTCATTTTCCTATTAACAACTCTCCTGGTGATACTTTAATTCTGGAGTGCTTGGTCAGTCTTTAGGGAAATTGGGATATATGAAAGGATTAAGTTACTTGACTCTGTACACAAAGTATTCTCTGAGTAGTCTCTTCTTTCAATGAATCCTCAAACTTAAGATAATGATTTAAGTCTGTATTCATGGCTTCCAGAAAAAGCTGGAGACCTAAGAAGGGAAGGACAATCATCTTAACTGTTTATGGACTTAAATCCATGTTATTTTGCTTTAATATTTTGACAAATTGGAAACTTTCTTCCTCTCATGAAACATGTTCAAAACAAGAGAGCAGGCATGGGAAATGAGGAGCCTTTTGCATTTCTCATGAAGACTTACACATGGCAAATTATTTTGTTCCACAAAAGAACCCTGAGTTTTTCATTAATTGAGAAATTATCATTTTTGAGAAGCACTCAAGATATCAAGAGGTCTGAGTAAGTTGAGAGTAGATCTAGGGTTCAAAAAAAGTTTCAGTAAAAATCAGATGAGGAAACTGGGAACATTTAACTCTGGTGGCTTTAGGACATAGGCTTCATGGATTACTGTAAGTGTACATCATCCAATGATCTTGCTCTACTTTCACTATATTAGAATTAATACCTCCCTTGCTTCTTGACTATACTTTGAAGTTCTATGTTTTGGGACCAGTTTTACCAACTGGATCTTTAACAGTCTGATATTACATTACTTGAGGCACAGAATATCTGACCCGGAAGAGACCACTTAGTTCAATCCATCTCAGAAAGAAAATTCATATGTAGCCTAATTAATAAATGTTTTATGTCCAATACATTTTATCTCCTTATCCTTAATACAAGAGTGGAAGGAAATCAGGGAGAAAAAAACTCATCTCTTTTTGCTGTATTTACACATGTATCTATGGGTATAGGGGATAAGATTGGTTGGACATGAGATTTCATTGTATAGGGGTTCCTGATGAGCACAGGTCAACACCTTTAATGCTTCTTATAGATTTAGAGTGTTGTCAAGAGTCTAAGGGGTTAAGGTACTTGCAAAAGGACTCACTGCAGCAAAGGCCCTGATGACAAACCTGGGTGGGCAGCATAGAGGCTCAGATTCTAGCACAGAGGCCTGGATACCACAGCCCACAGAGGCCCAGAAAAAGCCTGACCAACATGCCAGAAAGTTGACCTACCAACCACAAGAGCCACTGCCAGGCCTATCACCACAGGGCTGGAAATGGATGGAGCAGGGTAAGAGTCAAATGCAGGGCCCCTGGCAGGGGCAGCAGCTACTCCTGGGACTACCAATTCACAGCCTAGAAATTTAAAAAGCTGCTATATGCACCTCGAGGGACCAGGATAGCAGAGTGAACCCTGGCTTCTCCCATAACACCCTCTGACCCTGAAAATATAGTAATTATCGCCCCAGGGCAAAACCTTAAACAGTAAAGGCTTGGGAACCCTAGAGGAAGGACATGGCTAGGACCCTGTTTCAAAATGGGTAAAAAGCAGACTGCAAAAACAAAGACTATGGAGTCCTACTATCATGAGAGGGAAGAACAAATTCATAGGGAGACAGTGTTGACTCCACACCCATAGCTGAAGCCTCAACAGGGAATTGGTCTCAAGAACAGAAAGCATTCTTAGATGAGCTCAAAAGTAACTTTCAAAACCAAATTAGAGAGATAAAAGATAAAATGAATAATTCTTTTGAAATCAAAATTGAAAAATTAGAAAAACATTACAATGAAGAAAACAGCCCCTTAAAAAGAAAAATGTGTGATATGGAAAAGGAACTCCAAAAACTAAACAAGAGAAATAATTCACTGAAAACTAGAATCAACCAAATTGAAGTCAATAACTCTATGAGGAACCAAGAATTAGTCAAACAAAACATCAAGAATAAAAAATTAGAAAAAGATGTAAAATATGTCAGTGAAAAAATAGCTGATTTGGAAGACAGATCCCAGAGAAATAATCTGAGAATAATAGACCTACCAGAAAATCACAATGAAAAAAATAGCCTGGACAACATCTTCAAAGACCTCATCAAGGAAAACTGCCCTGAGATACTAGAACCAGAGAGTAAAATGAAATTGAGAGAATCCACCAGACACCTCCTGAAAGAGATCCCAAATTGAAAAGTCCTTGAAATGTTGTGGCCAAACTCCAGAAATACCAGGTAAAGGAGAAAATACTGAAAGTGGCTTGAAAGAAACAATTCAAATATCATGGAACCACAGTGAGGATCATACAGGATCTGGAGGCCTCTACACTGAAAGACTGGAATAAGTGGAATACAATTTTTCACAAGGCAAAAGAGCTTGGTTACAACCATGGATCACCTACCCAGTGAAACTGAACATATTCTTCCAGGCAAGGAGATGGCCATCCAAAGATATAATGGATTTCCAGATCTTCCTAATGAAAAAGCCAGAGTTCAATGGAAAATTAAACCTCCAATTACAAGATGCAAGAGAGACACGGAAAGATAAACAAGGGAAACACATGCACAAACACACCTTGTTATTTAATAAGAGCAAATTGTTTGTAGACAAGTAGAGGGTGTGGGAATAAATTACACAAAATGATGACAAACACAAAACCTTATTAAGGGCTACAAAGAGACTACAATGGCAATAGAGGAAAGAATGAAGTGGAAAAGGGTAAATTATGGCACAAAAAGAGGCATAAAAACAATTTAGCAGAGGGAAAGAAGGGAGGGAGATGAGGATTATATGAGATTTTCCCTCATTGGTACTGGTTCAAGGAGGGGATAACACAATCAGTTAAACATAGGACTATGTTGAGAAGAGACACAAAATATATCATAATAGAGGGAAAGTGGGGAGGGAGAGGAGCTTTGCATGAGATCTGTTACTGTCAGCTTGGTTCAAAGAAGAAATAACATCCTACATTAAGTATAAAAATCTCTCATATCCTACAGGCAGTCAGAGGGGGGAAGGGCTAGCAAAGTGGGGTAGTTAGAAAGGAGGAAAGAAGAAAGGGGGAAGGGAAGGGAAAGGGAGGGGGGCCGATAAGAAAAGAATACTGAGGGAGGCAGTGGTCTAAAGGAAAACTACTAAGGAAGGGAAGGGAGAAGGGGAGAAAAATGAAAGCATAAACAGGGGAGGGAATAGGATGGAGGGAAAGAAACAGATAGTAATCACAACTGTGAAGATGAAGGGGATGAAATCTCCCATACAAAAGAGGCAGATAGCAGAATGGATTAAAAATATGCTTACAGGAAACACATCTGAAACAGAGGGATACACAAAGGGTAAAGGTAAAAAGCTGAAGTAAACTATATCATGCCTCAGCTGAAGTAAAAAAATGCAGGGGTAGCAATCCTTATCTCAGATAAAGCAAAAACAAAAATAAATCTAATTAAAAGAGATAAGGAAGGAAACTATGTCCTGCTAAAAGGCACCATCGAGAATGAAGAAAAACCATTACTTAACATATATGCATCAAGTAGTATAGCATCCAAATTACTAAAGGGAAAGGTAAGGGAATTAAAGGAAGAAATAGATAACAAAACTATACTAGTGGGGGACCTTAATCTTCCCCTCTCTGAACTTGATAAATTCAACCTCAAAATAAACAAGAAAGAAGTTAAGGAGGTGAATAGAATTTTAGACAGGGTAGGTATGATAGATTTCTAGAGAAAACAGAATGGGGATAAAAAGGAATATACCTTCTTCTCAGTGGCACATGGCACATACACAAAAATTGACCATGTACAAGGACATAAAAACCTCACAATTCAGTGAAGAAAGGCAAAAATATTAAATTCATTATTATTAGATCATGATACCATAAAAAATATGCAATAAAGGGCCATGGAAAGATATACTAAAAATTAATTGGAAACTAAACAATTTAATCCTAAAGAATGAGTGGGTCAAACAAGAAATTATAGAAACAATCACTAACTTCATTCAAGAGAATGACAATAATGGGACAACATACCAAAATTTGTGGGATGCAGTAAAGGCAGTTCTTAGGGGAAGTTTTATGTCCCTGAGTGCATACATGAATAAATTAGAGAAAAGGGAGGTCAATGAATTGGGCATGCAATTGAAAAAGCCAGAAAAAGAACAAATTGAAAATCTGCAATTAAATACTAAATTAGAAATAATGAAAATCAAAGGAGAGATTAATAAAATTGAAATTAGTAAAATTATTGAATAAATAAATAAAACTAAGAGCTGGTTTTATTTTTAAAAAACAATAAAATTGATAGAGCCTTAGCCAATATGATAAGAAAAAGAAAGAAAATCAAATTATGAGTATTAAAAAATGAAAAGGGTGAATCTACCTCCAAAAAAGAGGAAATTAAAACAATAATTAGGAATAGTTTTGCCAAATTATATGCACAAAAATTTGACAATCTTAATGAAATGGCTGAATATTTACAAAAATATAAGCTGCCCTTATTAGCTGAAAAGGAATTAAATTACTTAAATAACCCCATCTCAGACAAAGAAGTTGAACAAGCCATCAGGGAATTCCCTAGAAAAAAAATTCTCCAGGGCCAGATGGATTTGCTAGTGAATTCCATCAAACATTTAAAGAACAATTGATTCCAATACTCTACAAACTATTTGGAAAAATTAGTGAAGGAGTCCTATCAAATTCTTTCTATGAGACAAACATGGTACTGATACCTAAATCAGGAAGAGATAAAATGGAGAAAGAAAATTACAAATCAATTTCCCTCATGAATATAGATACAAAAACTTTAAAAAATATATTAACCAAAAGACTATAGCAAATTATAGCAAGAATAATAAACTTTGATCAGGTATGATTTATTCCAAGAATTCAAGGATGGTTTATTATTAGGAAAACCATTAGTATAATTGATCATATCCACAATAAAAATAGCAGAAACCACATGATTATCTCAATAGATGAAGGAAAGGCTTTTGACAAAGTACAACATCCATTCCTATTAAAAACAGTAGAAAGTATAGGAATAAATGGAGCCTTCCTTAAAATAATGAGTAGCATCTATTTAAAGATATAAGCAAGTATTATATTTAATGGGGATAAGCTAGAAGCACTTCCAATAAGATTAGGGGTGAAACAAGTGTGTCCATTATCACCCCTCTTATTCAATCTGGTACTAGAAATACTAGCAGTAGCAATTAGAGAAGAAAAAGAAATAAAAGGAATCAAATTAGGCAAAGAAAATACTGAGTTATCATTCTTTGCAGATGATATAATGATATATTTAGAGAATCCTAGAGAATCAAGTAAAAAAACTACTTGAGACAATAAATAAATTTGGCAAAGTTGCAGGATATAAAATAAACCCACATAAATCCTCTGCATTCATCTATATTTCTAATGAAATTCAAGTAAGAGATAGAAAGAGAAATCCCATTTAAAGATATTGTAGACATTACATAATATTTGGGAATCTACCTGCCAAAACAAACTCAGCACCTATATGAACACAACTACAAAACACTTTTCACACAAATAAAGTCAGATCCAACTAATTGGAAAAAAATCAGTTGCTCATGGCTGGGTCAAGCTAATACAATAAAAATGACAACTTTACCTAAATTAAATTACATATTTAGTGCCATACCTAACAATTTACCAAAGAATTACTTTATAGAACTAGGAAAAAACAGTAACAAAATTCATTTGGAAGAACAAAAGGTGCAGAATATCAAGGGAAATAATGAAAAGAAATGCTAGAGAATGTGGCCTAGCTATACCAGATATTAATCTGTATTATAAAGGAGCAGTCAACAAAACTATGGAATAGAGCAGTGGATCAATGGAATAGATTGGGTACACAAGACTCAGAAATAAATGACAATAATAATCTACTCTTTGATAAACCCAAACACCTCAGTTTTGGGGATAAGAACTCATTATTTGACAAAAACTGCTGGGAAAACTGAAATATAGTATGGCAGAAACTGGGCATCAACCATTATCTAACACCGTATACCAAAATCAAGTCTAAATGTGTGCATGATCTAGGTATAAAGGATGATACTGTAAGCAATCTGGGAAAGCAAGGAACAGTTTACCTGTTTATGGATTTACGGAGAGGGGAAAATTGCATGACCAAACAAGAATTAGAGAGCATTTTAAAATGCAAAATGGATAACTTTGATTACATGAAAGTGGAAAGCTTCTGTACAAACAAAGCCAATGTAACCAAGATTAAGAGGGAAGTGGGAAACTGGGAAAGAATTTTTACAACCAATGTCTCTGATAAAGGCCTCATTTCTAAAATATACAGAGAATTGAATCAAATCTATAAGAATACAAGTCATTCCCCAATTGATAAATGGTCAAAGGATATGAACAGGTTCTCAGAGGAAGAAATTAAAGATATCTATAAGCATATGAAAAAATGCTCTGAATCACTATTGATTAGAGAAATGGAAATCAAAACACCTCTGAGGTACCACATCTCACCAGTCAGATTGGTTAAGATGACAAAACAGGAAAATGATAAATGCTGTTGAGAATGTGGAAAAATTAAAACAGTAATACATTGTTGGTTGAGTTGTGAACTGATCCAACCTTTATGGAGAGAAATCTGGAAGTATGACTAAAGAACTATAAATAATTTCATATCCTTTGACCCAGCGATACCACTTCTAATGTTGTATGCCAAGGAGATCACAGAAGCAGGAGGAAGAACCATATGTAGAAAAACATTTATAGCATCTCTTTTTGTGGTGGCAAAGAATTGGAAATTAAGGGGATGCCTATCAATTGGGGAATGGCTAAACAAGTTATGGTATATGAATTTAATGGAATACTATTGTGCCATAAGAAACAAAGAGCAGATGAACTTCATATCTACCTGGAGAGGCTTATATGAACTGATGCTGAGTGAGAAGAGTAGAACCAGGAAAAATTTGTACACAATTACAGACACAATGTATGTTTGATGACCAACTTCAATAGACTGGACTCTTCTTAGAAATTCAGGGCTATAAGTAAACTCTAAAACACTCATGATGGAGAGAGATGTCTACATTCAGAGAAAGAACTAGAAAGAACAGAGTTTGAAAGCAGATTGAAGCAAATTACCTGCTCTCTTTCTTTTTCTTGTTTAGTTTGGTCTCCTCTTTCCCATTGTTCATTTCATCTGATACAATTCTTCTTTATAACCTGACCAATGTCTAATGTGAAAGTATCTGCAGATCCTATACCTGATTTTATGCCACTATGGTTGGGGGGTGGGAGGTGTGGAGGAGAGTGAGGGGAAGAAAATTTGAAACTCAAAGAACTGGGGAACTGAATCTTGTAAAGTCAAAGTAAATGAACAAATTAATAAAGACACCCCCCCCCAAAAAAAAAGGGGAAAAAAAGGACTTACAGCTAACATGTATCAGAGGTAGAAACTGAACCTAAGTCTGTCTGGCTTCTATTCACTACACCATGTTGTTGTTTTTTTCTCAATGGGCATAAATATATTTAAAAATTGCCTTCGACAAGTCCCCTAGGATGAATTGTCAAATGCATGACATAGTGATCATTTTGGGAGAACATGAGACCAAATTTTTTTATCATACATAAAATTTGCTTTCCTGAATACTTACGACTGAAGACCCTGCTCTCTGATATATACATGATAATGATTGAAGTTTTGCTATTAGTTTTCAGTTCACACCTTTTTCAGTTCTTTATTCAAATAACAAAAATGTATTCTCCCTAAGGAAAAAGAAGTATGAAAATTACCCTGAGGCAAAGGGGGGCAAAAAATAAACTTTCTTTCAATCTTCCCCTATTATATTTTGAGTTTCATTTTTTTAATCTTGATTGCTGAGAGTAACACAAATTCATATAGCAAATTATCTTATTCTCTGTTTATTTCAGTTTATCATCTTTTTATTTATTTTTAAGGCAATTAACAGATTGTGACTGGTCATTATATTTACCAACCCTCAGTAATGTTTTACACACTTCTGGACATAGTGTTTAGGCAGTCCTACTGCTACTTTCTTAGGGTATTAAGTTTTGTGTCATTTCAGGTTGTCAGGGACATCTCAGACTGGGGAATCTAAAAATATTCAATTTTCTCAAAATATTCTGATTCACAGAAAATTTTTATCATTTGCCCCCTAGTTTGAGGTCTGCCAGTTCTCAACTTGTGTTTGAGTCTGAGTAACAGTAGAATATTAATGGATTCAGAAATTTTCAGTCCACAGGAAGCTCTTTTGGATCAGTGATAGAACCTCAGACTTCCCTTTGGTCTGGGATTCCAGTATTGGTTATTCCTGTGCAGGTTGCAAACTGAGTTAGAAATTGGAACTGAAAAACTATCCTTTTTTTTTTTTTTTGCTTTTTTGGAAGGCAATTGGGGTTAAGTGACTTGCCCAAAGTCACATGGCTAGCAAGTGGTAAGTGTCTGAGGCCGGATTTGAACTCAGGTTCTCCTGACTCCAGGGCCAGTACTCTACTCACTGTGCCACCTCACTGCCCCTGAAACACTATTCTGCTCCTGGAGTTTGAGAAATACAACTCCTGCCTGTTTCTAAACTCTTTCCTCCAGGTACACAGTGCAGGACTTGTGACTACTTCTTCTCAGAAACCAGCCCCTAAAGGGGTGGCAAGGTGGCTCAGCAAATAAGAGCACCAGCTGCAGTGTCGGTATGACCTGGGGATCAAATCCGGGCTCAGATACTCAGCAGCACACCCAGAAATAACTGGCCGTGTAACCTTGAGCAAGTTACTTAACTCCGATTGCTTAAAAAAAAAAAAAAAGAAACCAGCCCCCACAAGCTTGTATCTTCTTTTGCACCCTTCCCTTATGTCTGTGAACTGGAACTTGGTAGTGTACACCAAAGCTACTGGTTGGTACCTATTCCTACAGTTTGCATGAGATTGTAGTGCAACAATACAGTTTTAAGACCTCTCCTTCTATATGTCCCTCTCATTGTGTTAAAGTATTTCATTTGGTATGCCTGTCCAGAAATTACTCTTAGCATTAACAGGTATTTATGTTTATCTATCTGGGACAGAAAAATAACTCACTGTATCTTTTTCTTGAATTTTGCCATCAACTTCACTCTAGTATTTTCTCTAGATCTATTAAGAAGTATTTTATTTCTCCAAAGAGAGAAAGAGAGGATTGTACTTCCTGTTACTCTAGCAATTAGGTTCTGCCTTTTATTATTCAAATTTTATATATGTGTAAACTGATATCAAATGAGGTTAGGTATCTTGCCCTTGGGGATAGATGGTGGAGGAAGATAAATTGGATCTCTACAGTGTTTTGTATATTTTGGTTAACACTGAATCCTATAAAGCCATAATCAATCAAAAACATTTATCACATGTTTACCAGGTCATAATCACTATACTAAGCTCCAGATACACAAAGGCAAAAACTGAAAAGTTGCTCTTTTCAGAGAGTTTACATCCCATACTATATATAGATATTTCTTTTGTTACTGATCAAGTAATTTTTGTTAAAATAAAGGCTCATGTTCCTTTGTGGACAATAACTCCTGGGAGATAGTCATTCAAACTTGGCTGTACAAAGACTTTTTTGTCCTGCACCTATTGGTCTGGGATCTGGAGCAGGGAGAGAGAAGCATTTTATGAACTCAAATTAATTATAACCATTATTTTTTTAAGCAAAGTATCTGAACTAGTGGCATAGTTTTCAAAGAGCAGCCACCAAATAAAAACATTACTATTTTTTTCAAAGGCATAGGAAAGAAGTAATAACTAGATCCTTCCTTTAGGACATGTGATAGAAAGACCCCCCCACACCCCTTTTGATGCTATATCCATCCCTCACAGGTAATTAATGTGTTATTTCTCAATTTCATGGTCGGTCCTGTAGTATTGACCTTTTAAAGAAGAATTTATTTGCTCTCCATGAGAACTAGCACTGCATACAGCTGATCTATTGTCTAGAAATGGTGTAACTGTGACATGTCCAATTGAAAAACTATAAAGAGTCAGGTCAGTAAAATGCTAGCTGATTCTATTTTTTCAAAGAAATCATAAGGCCACTTTCTATTGGAAAATTATGCTTTGACAACTATTTACTATCTAAGATTGCCATTCATTTAACCCCCACCCCCTCAAAAAAGCAGACTGGCTTTCAGTTCATATTATCCTTATTTTTAAAAGATCTCAGGTCATTTAAAATCAAGTTTTTAGTTAGTTGAGGGTGGAAGGATGCAGAAAATCCTGGATTAGAAGAATGGTTATAAGAGGAAAATGGAAAGATTGTATAAAGCAAATGTTCCCTGTATCCCAGAAACAGATTAGATTCACTGCTCAGCCTGAAGTTTCTTATTTTAGGAATAAAGCAGAAAATAGGGGAGTGGAGGGATTTCCTCTGTCACCATACCCTGTTCCCACCATCTTAAATAATTGCTTGGACTACCTCAGAAACCTTGTCTATGGATTGAATCTGTGTCATCATAGATATGAGTTTGTCATTCCTTCGACAGAATAATATAACAATCAACTAAGCCAAAATAATGATGATTGTATGCTTGTTATGTACCATAATGACACATAGGTAACAACTGCGAAGAAAAACTATCAGGGATGGATGCCATCTATTCATCACATAATAGACACACAAGAAGAATGCATATATAAATTAATGCAAAAAAATGAATGAATGAAAATGCTTAATAGTTGACCTTGCTTGGTATTGATACAACCTCAAAGTATTAATGATATTGCCCTTAAACAGAAAAGCACTAAAATATCGATTCACTTGAGGCAGGATGTTGTGAGCTTTAGTCTATGATGTTTCAGACTTATTACTCTACCATTAAATTTTGTATTTGATTTCAAATTATTTTTATAGTTGATTGCATAAGATTTGTCTCTCTGTGTTCTTTAGAAAAAATAACACTGATCTCTTATTTTGTTATTGTCATTGGTCTTGTTATTCTAAACTTCATAGGTATCTTGTTTTTAGTTGCTTCCCCTCCCATTGGGAATTAGTAGATGTGACACTAAGGAGTGACTTTCTTATTTTTACTAGGTGATAAACCCAACCTCCAATAAATAAAGAAAATATCTGACTAAGGAATTCTCCTAATTCCACATCTCAAATAGTAGCACTTTAAAGACACCATTGAGGATCGATGCACCCAAAACTGACTCTATATTCAGGTAAGGTGACCAAACCTATCCACAAGTCAAAATTTATCTTTTTCAGAAAATAAATATTGTGTGTGTGTATGTGTGTGCATGTAACAAGTGTCCAGAGCTTAGTTTAGATATGTGATAGTAATGGAATATAAAGATTCCCCTGTATTGGCTTGGTTTTCAAATTGATTGTGTTAAAACCCAGAGCTTGTTAATCCCACCTGTGGGATGGACTTGTTGATGTGTAAAGAAAGTCCTGAACTGGGAGGAGCTGGTGACATAGATTTGGAGAGACAAGAGAGAGGCAGAAGAACTTTTTGGAAGCAGCACCTCGTGGAGGCAGAGAGAGAGAGACTGAGAGAATTGGTGGGGGCCACTTTGAATCGCCCTGGAATTTTGAGACCTGCCCCCCAGAGCTGCCAACAGCCAGGTTCCAGGACTTCTTCAACAGGACTGTCTTTCACCAGTGGACAAATATGGCAAAACAACATCAAAACAGACAGACAAAGTACCAGCAAAACAGCCATGTCTCCTCAGTCCTTGGCAGCTCTGGGGGGCAGGTCTCAAAAGTCCAGGGCAATTCAAAGTGGCCCCCAGCAATTCTCTCAGTCTCTCTCTCTGCCTCCACAAGGTGCTGCTTCCAAAAAGTTCTTCTGCCTCTCTCTTGTCTCTCCAAATCTACGTCACCAGCTCCTCCCAGTTCAGGACTTTCTTTTCACATCAAGTCCATCCCACAGGTGGGATTAACAAGCTCTGGGTTTTAACACAATCAATTTGAAAACCAAGCCAATACAGGGGAATCTTTATATTCCATTACTATCACAAGATATTGTCTGGCTATATCATTTAATTATACAACCATTGTAGGAACATTTAAAAGAAAAGAGATGAATATTCTCATCGGCAAAAATTGTAAAATCTTATCTTGGGCATCTTCTAACTATAACTGGCTCAGCATGCCCATAGTCTCAGTCCTCTTCTCAATGGTCTATTGGTCTCCTGATGTCTTCTTGGCTACAAAAGATTCCTATAACAAGATTCCACCAACCTCTCCCATTCTTTTTTGTTGCCATGTTTTGCTCCAAGCCTCTCAGGGTTCACTACTACCATATTAAACATTTCTATCCACAAAACTGATTTATACAAAAACATACCTGCCTCCTGCCAAATTTCCATAATTTTCAAAAATGTCAGCTTGCTGTGCCAAAAAAAGAACTCATTCTAAAAGGAAGATTAAGGGTAACCTCTAGACCTTTGCGATAAGCAGATCTCTCTATCCCTAAATGACAAGGAAAAGAAGTTTCATAGGCTCAGGATGTCAGAAAACAATCAGATATTTAATGGCCCAAATTGTCTTCTCAAGGCTCATTCTTGACTGCCTTCATTTGTGACAAATGTTATCCATAGTTCTCCTAGAACTGTGTGTGATGGGTATTAGGAGGACAGAAAATAAAGGACAGCAGAAGCAAAAAATAAATAGAATTATCAAACAATAATAGAAAATTGCAAAGCTTATTTAAATCTAAATTTGGTTGTTCATACTTTGCAAAATGCTGTAAAGTATCAATTCTATTTTTTAACATTACTAAAAATGTCAAATATAGAAAAAACAAACAGCAAACCTGAGTAAGACAAGAGTCAATCAAGTGAAACAATGAGCGATTATCAAAATAATGAATAACACTGTATTTATGGAAACACCTCCATAAAACATGTTTGATTGCTATCAGAGCAGCTATTTAATATTATTTTTTGGGTAATTTGGATGCTTCTGAACTATAGTTTAAAGTTTGAGTAAATCAAGAGTCCTTGAATGTTGTTTTTCTGGAGAAATGTCAAAATATCAGATCATAAAAAAGGAGGGAAGTTCAGGGGAAAATATGGTCTTTCAGTGGAATAGAGGACTTTCAAGCATTCATGCACAAAAAAAATAGAGTTGAATAGGAAATTTGACATTCAGATACAAGAAGTAAGAGAAGCATGAGAAGGTAAACAGGGAAAAGAAATCATAAGGAAGTTATCAAAGTTGAACTATTAACATTCCTACATGGAAAAACAATAATTGTAACTTATGAAACTTTTCTCAGTAGTTGAAGGGAATATATATATGAGGGTATATGGGCATATGAATACATATGTGAATGTGTGTATATATGTTTACAGGTATACATAGATAGTGGGCACAGGACCAATTTAACAGGAAGGTATGATACTTAAAAGGTGAAATTAAGAGGTGAGAGGAATATAATGAGAGGAGATGGGGAGAGACAGATTGGGGTAAACTCTCTCATACAGAAGAGGCAAGGGAAAATGGTTACAATGGAGGGGAAGAATAGGAAGGCAAAAGGGAATGGGTCAACTTTATTTCCATTTAGGAGGGAATGAAATACTCACTAAATAGGGTATCTCACCATCCAGGACAGTAGGGGGGAAGGGGATGAGAGGGGGGATGATGGAAGCGAGGGCAGGCTGGGGGGAGGGAAGTTGGAAGCACCCACTTTTGAAAAGGGACGGGATCAAAGTAGAGAATAGAACAAGTGGGAGGTGGGATAGGAGGGAGGGAAATATAGTCAGTCTTTTACAATATATCTACTATGTTATTGTTTTGCATTAGCCACACATGTACAACCTATACTGAACTGCTTATGTTCCCAGTAAGGGTGGGTGACAAGGAAGGAAGTGAATGAATCTGGAATGAAAGTTTTAAAATCAAATATTCAAATATATATATATATATATATTTATATACATGTGTGTGGGTGTGTATGTATATATATGTAGGTATATATGTGTGTGTATATACACACACACACACATATATATATATATATACACTATTATTAATACCATCCTACATGTAATTGGGAAATAAGATATACAGGCACTGAGGCATAGAGATCCACTGGAAAAGTAGAAAGGGGTATGGGAGAAAATATGGGAGAGAGCAGATTGATACTGTGGGACTGCTATTTTGTGGGGGTCGGTAGGGGAAAAATGGAGAGAAAATTTGCAACTCAACATCTGGTAGAAACGAATGATGTAAATCAGAAGTTAATAAAGCATTAAAAAAATAAAATAAAAATAAAATATATTAAAAAATTAAAGCCTAAATGAAACCACACACACAAAAAAAGGAGGGAAGCATTGTTCTAGCCTGTGGAATCTGACGGTTGTTTTGACACAAAGTTGTGGTAAGTGAAAACTGAGTACCACAAAACAAAGTTTAATCCATACCCCTAAGTAACTTTTTTTATATATCTTTTTAAATGTAGTCAGATGGTTGAGGGGGAAATATCATTGAGAAAGAATGCAATGACCAAATAGATTAAAAAAACGTTTTTTACAAAAAGAAACAAAGCTCATTATCTATTATCTAAAAAGCTTTTAGGAAGTCTGAAAAAACTCTTGAGAGGAGAAATGGGGATATCTCCAGAACACAAAATACTATAATATTTATGTCCCATCATAATCTATCTCATACAATAGTACAAAATGTATACACACTACATTTAAAAATAAAGAAATCCAGCTTATTCATTGGTTTTTTATATGAACATTTTTTTTAAATGGAATGATTTCTTTCCCTCCTCAGAATGATAAAAACAGTTGATCTCTAGATGACAATGTAATAGTTTTCAGACCATTTTTCATGGTCTCATAATTTATAGGCTATAATTCCATTTAAAAAAAAAAGAGAAGGTGGAGTCAGGATGAGCAGTAAGGTAGGAACTTGTCAGAATTTTCCTAAATTCACATTGAAACAACTATAAAATCATGCCTCAAAATAAATTTGGGAGAGGCAGAACCTACAAAATGATGGAGTGAAATAATTTTCCAACCCAAGAAAATTCAGAAGGTCAGCAGGAAAGGTAAAAAAGCTAAATAAGCTAAAAAAAAAAAAAAAGGACAATCCTGCCCAAATCAGTAAAAGATCAAGTCCCAGCAAGCCATTGGTAATGGCCCATGGATATGGCACAGGACAGCAGTAAAGCCCTGTGATCTCAGTGCAGGACAGCAGCTTGGCCCCACTGCCACAGCACAGGCCAGCAGAGAGTATGTAGTAATGTAGTAATGCAAAAATCTTAGGACAATCCACCCCAGGAGCAGAGTACAACATTAATATAAAGTCAAAAGTCATGAAGTAGGCTAGAAAAAAATGAACAAGAAAAAAATCCTGACCACAGAAAGTTACTATGGTGACAATGAAATTCAAAATATAAACTGAAAAGAGAACCAATATATCAGTATAGTTACATGTAAAGCCTCAAAAAAAAATGAGTTGGTCTCAGTCATGCCCCCCCACCCACCCACAAAAAAGACACTTCCTGGAAGAGTTCATTCAAAAAATCAAATGAGAGAAGTAGAAGAAAAGTTGGGGAAACAAATTAGAAGGATGAAAGAAATTCATGAAAAAAATCAACAGTTTGGTAAAGGAAGCATAAAAAATGGAAAAAGATGCTTAAAAATGCAGTAAAGAAAAAATAAACTCCTTAAAAAGTTGAATTGGCCAAATGGAAAAGGAGGCAAAAAGGCTCACTGAAGAAAATAATTCTTTAAAAATAAAATGGGACAAGTGGATGTTAATAACTCCATTAGAGAGCAAGAAACAATAACACTAAATTAAACAATTGGAAAAGAGGAGGAAAATGAGAAAGAAGAGAAGGAGGAGGAGGAGGAGGAGGAGAAGAAGAAGAAGAAGAAGAAGAGGAAGAAGAAGAAGAAAAAAGAAAAGAAGAAGAAGAAAGTTAATACCTCATTGGAACAACTGACATGGAAAATAGATCCAGGGCAGATAATTTTAAAATTGTTGGACTTCCTGAAAGCCATGATCAAAAAAATAGTTTGGACATGTTTCAAGAAACTATTAAGGAAAACTTCCCTGATATTTTGAACCAGTGGGTAAAATAGATATCAAGAGTCTACTGATTATTTCTTGAAATAAATCCCAAAATCAAAACTCCCAGGAATAATTTAGCCAAATTTCCGAGGTCCCAGGGCAAAAAGAAAATATTTCCAGCAGTCAAAAAGAAACAATTCAAATATCATGGGCTGCAGGTAAGATAACATAAGATTTTACAATTTTTACATAAAAGAATAAGAGGGTTTGCTTTACGACATTCTGGAGGACAAAAGTGCTAGGATTAGAATCAAGAATCACCTACCCAACACAAATGAGTTTAAATCTTCAGTAAAATAAAAAGTATATTCAGTGCAATAGAGGACTTTAAGTATTCCTGATGAAAAGACCAGAGCTGAAAACTTGATTTTCAAACACCATACTCAAGAGAAACATAAAAAAATAAACATGAAAGAAAAATCATAAAAGACTTAATATGGTTAAATTGTTTACATTCCTATATCAATAAAATAATACTTGAAATTCCTCAAAACTCATTGTTAGGGCAATTATAAAGAGTATACATAGATAGAAGGCTCAGGTGTGAGTTGAGTTTGATGGGATGATTATCTAAGAAAAGGGGGGAGAGTTGAAAAAGAAGAAGGGAAAAATAGAATTAGGCAAATTATCTAACACAAAACAGGTACAAAAGAACTTTTATGGTGGAGGATATGATTTGGGATATGGGGGGGGGTGAATGAACCTTACATTAGAATTTGTTCAAAGATTGAATGAAATATACATCCAGGCATAGAAATAAATCTTATCCCACAAGAAAGTAGGAGGGGAAACAGATAAGAGAAGGGGCAGGATGATAAAGGGGAAGACAGATAGGGTGAGGTAAAAGTCAGAAGCAAAATACTTTTGAGAATGCCCAAGGTGAAAGGAGACAGGGTAGGATAAATGTGGGGAATGCAATGGAGGGAAATACAAAATGATCATAACTGAAAAAAATATAGCAAATTTCTCTGATAAAGACCTCATTTTTCAAATATGTAGAGAATTGAGTTAAATGTATAGATATAAAAGCCATTCTTCAATTGATAAATAGTCAAAGGATATGAACAGGCAGATAAAGTAATCAAAACAATATTAAGAAATGTACATTATCAAAACAATCTGGTACTGGCTAAGAAACAGAGTGGTGTATCAGTAGAATAGATTAGGCACACAAGACACAGTATTCTAATGTTTGACAAATCCAAAAACCAAAGTTATTAGGGCAAGAGCTCACTATTTGTCAAAAATTGCTGGGAAAACTAGAAAAGAGTATGACAGAAATCAGTTATAGAACAACATCTCTATATACAAAGATAAGGTAAAATTGGATACATGATTTAGACATAAAGGGTGATACTAGAAATAGATTAGGAGAGCAAGGAATATTTTGACTGTCAGATATAAGGAGAAGGGTAAAATTTGTGACCAAAAAAAGATAAACAGCATTATAAAATGTAAAATGGATTATTTGGATTACATTAAATTAAAAAGTCTTTGCACAAATAAAACCAATGCAACCAAGATTAGAAAGGAAGCAGAAATCTGTGGGAAACTTTTTACAGCAATGTCTCTGATATCTCTCAAAAAAATACACACACATACATATATGCATATATATGTACATGTATATGTATGTATGCATATGCATATATTCTAATTTCTCAAATATATGAAAATGTGTCAAATTTATAAGAATGTAAATCGTTCTCCAACTGACAAATGGTCAAAGGATATGAACAGTCTGTTTTCAGACAAAATCAGTTACCTATATTCATATGAAAAAATGCTCTAAATTACTATTGATTTAAGTAATACACATTAAATAACTCTGAGGTACCACCTCACATCAATAAGAATGCTTAATATTGTTTCTGCTATTGTTGTTGTTGTTATTGTTTGTCCTTTGTTTTCAAAGAAGACCATAACATCAGGAAGGTGATATCATGACTTGGAAGTGAATAATATTTAAGTGAGAGGGCTAAGCAAAGTCACCAGCCTCACTTTCTCCTTCAAAACCATCTGGGTCCAGAGGCAAGATATAGATCAGGATGACTTCAGATGGTCACCATCACAATGGTTAATATGACCAAAAAAAGAAGATGATAAATGTTAGAAGGGATGTAGGAAAACTGTGACACTAATGCACTGTTGGTGGAGTTGTGAACTGATACAATCATTCTGGGCAGCAATTTGGAACTATGTCCAAAGGACCAAAAAAGTTGCATACCCATTGATCCAGAAATACTACTACTAAATCTGTATCCAAAAGAGATCTTTTTAGAGGAAGGACCTATTTATACAAAAATATGTATAGCAGATTTTTTATGGAGGCAAATAATTAAAAATTGAGGGAACATCCACCAATTGGGAATAGCTGAACAATTTCTTATATTATAAGGGAATACTATTGTGCAATAGGAAATGACATGCAGTATGCTTTCCAAAATACCAGAAAAGACTTACATGAACTGATGCAAAGTGAGAAGAAGCAGGAGAATATTGTACACAGTAAAATGGTATTTTAAAATGATCAACTGTGAATGATTTAGCTCTCATCAATACAATGATCCAAGTCAATTCCAAAGCAAAGGACTCATGATGAAAAATCCCAACTGCCTCCAGAAAAATAACTCATAGAGTCTTCATGCAGATTAAAAAAAACTATTTTTCACTTTATTTTTGTGGAATTTTTGTCTGTTTTCTTTTATAACATGACTAACATGTCATAAAATAACTCCTGCATGATTGTATATGTATAATATGTACCAAATTGCTTTCTGTATCAGGGAGTGGGTTGAAATTTGGATGAGAGGGAGGGAGAAAATTTTGGTATTCAGTTTTTTAAGAAAATTAATCCTTAAAATTGTTTTTACATGTAATAGAGGAAGATAAAATATTATTCAAAACAAACAAGCAAAAGAGCCCATTATAACAGGTGGTATCATTTATGAATTATCCTTCAGGTAAATTAATCTAGAGAAAAGTCACATAGATTATGATATAAACATCTCAACAATGAAATATATGAAATTTGTAATTCCATAGATGTAAGATCATAATCATGTATTTTAGGATCTTTCACAATCTTATTAATTTTTAAATATGCCAATACTTTATTAAATTGAATATCAAAATGTAATAGTTAATTTATTAATTATATATTTAATGCAAACAATGACATTTAATATTTTTCATTTTAACTGGGAAAATTTGAAAACTTCTAATACTTTCAAGCTGTCAATTTTCCCTCTGTTGCTTTTCCCTTGATGTTCTCTGGAAGAGAACTTTAATGGTACTGTTGAAGTGGCTGCTATTTCTTAGTTGACCTCAGAGGAAATGTGACCTGCAAGAAAGTTTGGAAAATTCAAACTATTACAAACTCTATACTTTTGTCTCAGAAAAGGTCTTATTCGTCAAAAGGTGCTGTCTTGGTACAGACAAACTTTCTGTGTATCTGATCGTTATTACTACAGAACACACTCTAAAAATCTCTGCAGATCTGTAGAACTGAAAAAGACATAATAACAGGAAGCTCTGAATTTCACAGGGAATATGATCAATATGTTTTGACACATAACCTCCTAGCATACATAACATTGCACTCTTAATTTTCAGAATAGTAAAGAAAAAGTCATTTTCAAGACTGTCTCAGTATTTTTCTAGTGGGTACAAAAATCCTAGATGACTCCATTTCTGGAATGATCATGGTTGGGGGAGAATAATTTCTCTACGGTTTTGGGGAGTTCACAGAAGGTAAAACCCAAAGATTATTATTGCTGGAAAATTCTATGTCAGGAAGTCTTAATATTTTTCATGTAATCAACCTCTTTGGTAATCTGGTGAATCTTATTGGCTGCTTAGAATAAGATTTTTAAATGTATAAAGTATACAGGATTTCAAATAAGATTGTGCAAAATATAGTTGTTGCCATTGTTTTTAAGTGCAAGCAACTGAGTTTGAGAATCTCTGTTTTAGGTAGTATCATCATTCTGCTCTTATACTGAAAGAAATATTTTGCTAATTGATTAACATAACAGGCTGACAAAGACTGATTTTTTATTCTGTATATTATATGACACAAAGAATAAAAATTTTCAATATGTTTGAATTTTACCATTTTAGATATTAAATCAAAAATCACTGTAGTATTAATTATGAAAACAAAAAATAACTCAGAGGATAGTAATATCTTTCTATAATATGAAAACCCTTTTGCTAACAACATATAGGCAGATATATTTATGCACACACACACACACACACAAACACACACACAAAGACACCAGATAGTGAATAGTGACTTTGTCATGCTCCTAAGTCTTTTGCTTTAAAGAAAAACTAGAGATTTAGGTGTCTCAGTTTCTCATAAAACTTGGTATTTCGATTTGAATTTTGTTCCCACATTTAATGTTGAGCTCCCTTGGTGCGCTTTAGATGACACCCTATTTTTCTCTACTTTGAGAGCAGATGAAAGGTGGTCAATATCCTTGACACATTTAAAAGTCAATAGGATTCAGAGGGATGATGATTAAATGTGTCAAGGTCTGTGACTCAGTTCCAAGCTTTCCATATGAACATAAAAATCTATAACTTGACATAATTTAATTGGATAATTGGGCAAACCTAAGTGAGATTAAATGAAGAAAAAAGTGTTAGAGCCAAGATGGCAGAGGAAAGGCAGAAACTCACCTGAGCTCTACCCAATTTTTCTCCAAACAATTTTAAAATAACACCTCAAAATGAATTATGGAGCAACAGAACCAATAAAAAGACAGGGTAAAACAATTTTCCAGCATAAGGCAACTTAGAAGAATAGCAGAAAAAGTCCATGTTACCGGAGTCAGGTTAGAACACATTCTGATGCCAAGCCATGCAAGTAAGCAGCAGGCCATGGTGGTGCATGCATCATCAGCCTTCTGAGCTCTCAGCCCACAGATAATCAGGGAGTCAAACTGGTCAGAAGGAGATTACCAGGGATACTTTACTGGTACTGGGAGCAGGACTCTGTTGCATTGTCCATCCAGGGCTCCAAGTAGTAGGCAGATGGAAGTGTACTATTTTATTACTTTATTTTTCTCACATTTTTGTCTTTGTTTTCTTTAAAAACATGAATGATATGAAAATATGTTTTGCATGACAATACTACATGTATAACCTATATAAAATTGCTTGCCTTCTCAAGAAGGAGCCAGGGGTAATTAGGGGAGGAGAGAATTTGGAACCCAAGTTGTTTTTTTTTAATGTCTTAAAATGTATAAATATAATTGGAAAACAATAAAATTTTCAAAAGAAAAAAAGATGAAATGAAATGTTCACACACATATATTTCTACTGAAATAAACTACTTATGCCAGTTTTCATGAATATGTCACCATTAAAATTTCAAAGTGGCTAAAGTTACTATTTGTTTATGGATTTCAAAGTGGAACCAATCTGAATGATTAAAATTATTTTGCACAATATTCCTTTTCCCCATACTTATCTGACCTCACTTTCCAGCTGCTCTGAGAAGAGATGAACAATTTAATCTGACTCAAAGAACTCTCAGATAATCTGCCCTTTTATCATGCAAATTCTTTCTTCACTGTGTTTTGGAGACATTCTTCTCATTGTACTCCAAATTTTCTGTGTGTGCGTGTGAAAGAGAGAGAGAGAGAGAGAGAGAGAGAGAGAGAGAGAGAGAGAAGATGGAGGGGAGGGGAGTGGAGTAGAAAGGGAGAGCAGGGGAGGAGAGAAGGAGTGGAGGGGAGAGGAGTGGAGGGGAATGGAGGAAGAGTGGAGGAAAGGGGAGGGGAGGGAAGGGGAGAAGAGGAATTGGTATTATATTTATATTATAAATTTATATTATAAAATATAAAAATATATTTTTTTTTGGTATAAGATAATGCTTGAATTGCATCTTGAAGGACTACATAGATTCTATTAGGCAAAGAGGAGGAGGAAATGCATTATGGAGATTGGAATGTCCCAAGCCAAGAACAGATAGATCAGTTTGACTGGATTGCAGAGCATGGTAAGAAAAATGAAAAAGTTAGAGAGAGAGGCTGAGGTCAAGCAGTGAGGAGTTTAAGAGCTAAACAAAATAGTTTATATTTTATTCTAAAGGGAATTTCAAGCTAATGGATTTTACTGAAAATGGAAGTGACAGTCAGAATTCAGGATTCTCTCTCTCTCTGTCTTTCTCTCTCCCTCCCACACACACACACACACACACACACACACACATACACACAATCATCTCCCATGGTAAACTCTCAGTGAGTAGGTATTATTTCATTCTTTGCCCTATATTAGCAATTACTTCACTCTGAAAGTATCTTCTATTTACTCTGTTTATGTCTTATACATACATAGTTATTTACATGTTGTCCCATTAATATAAGAACTTCTTGAGGGCAGAAATTATGCTTTATTGTTGTTGATCTTTCCTTTCTTTATATACTCAGTTCTTAACTCAATGTCTTGCACATAGTGTGTATTTAATAAATGCTTGAAGCAGCTATATGATACAGTATATAGAGTAACAAACCTAGAGCCAAGAAGAGCTGAGTTTAGTCAAAGGATGTGAAGAGGCAGTTTTTAGATACAGAAATCCAAGGGATTTATAGTCAGATGAAAAACTGATTTAAATCATTATTGATTAGAGAAATGCAAATTAAAACAACTTTGAGATATCATTTTATGCCTATCATATGGGCATATTATTGAAGGAGAAAGCAACAAATGTTGGATAGGATATGGAAAAATTGGGACATTAATTCATTGCTGCTGGAACTGTCAACTGATCCAACACTTTGGAGAACAATCTGGAATTATGCCCAAAGAGTTATTAAACTACCTTATGCCCTTTGATCCAGAAATACCACTACTAGGTCTATTTCCTCCTTTTCCCACTTAATAGTATTTTATTTTTTCCAATTACATGTAAAGATAGTTTTCAACATTCATTTTATAAGATTTGAGTTCCAATTTTTTTCTCCCTCTGTACTTTCCATCTTCTACAAGATGGCAAGAAATCTGATATAGGCTATATATGTACAATCATATTAAAAATATTTCTATATTATTCATGTTTTGAAAGGAGAATCAGAAGAAAAGGAAAAAATCACAAGAAAGAAAAAATAGAGAAAATAATGTTTCAATCTGCATTCAGACTCCTTAGTTCTTTCTCTGGATGAGGATAGCATTTTCCATCATGAGTCTTTTGGAATTGTCTTAGATCCTTGTATTGCTAAGTGCTA
The DNA here is from genome assembly GCF_028583685.1 of Petaurus breviceps papuanus. Classification (NCBI taxonomy): domain Eukaryota; kingdom Metazoa; phylum Chordata; class Mammalia; order Diprotodontia; family Petauridae; genus Petaurus; species Petaurus breviceps. The sequence goes on from NW_027187358.1 coordinate 24,105,426, forward strand.
AGTCTATCATGGTTGATCATTGAACAATGCTGCTCTTCCTGTGTACAATATTCTCCTGGTTCTGCTCACTTTACTCAGCATTAGTTCGTGTAAGTATCTCCAAATTTTTTTCTGAAATCACCCAGCTCATCATTCCTTAGATATATCATTTATATATATATAAATATATATGATTATATATATAATCATATATATATTTAATTCATATATATTCATATATATAATAGTATACCATTACATTCATATACCACTTGTTTAACCATTATCCAATTGATGAGCATTCCCTCAATTTCCAATTCTTTGTTAACACAAAAAGAACTGCTATAAATATTTTTGTACATGTGGGTCCTTTTCCCTTTTTTATGACCTTTGGGATAAATACATTAAGTCTATTTCCAAAGATCACTAGGAAAAAAGGAAAAGAACCTATATGTTCTAAAATATTTACAGCATCTCTCTTTGGGGAGGCAAAGAATTTGGAAATAGTGGTGATGCCCATTAATTGGGGAATGTCTGTAGTATATGATCATGATGGAATATTGAGCAATAAGAAATAATGAGCTAGAAAAGGTGGACTGACTTGCATGAAATAGTGAAGAGTGAAATGATTAGAACCAAGATAATGTTGTATGAAATAACAATATTGCTTTAAGTATAATTTCTAGTGAATAAAGTATTTTGACTTTTATAAATATCCAAATTAACTACAAAGGACATATGAAGATGCTATCTTCATCCATAGAAAGAACTGAAAAATAGAAGTATGCATTGAATGATTACACACACATATATGTATTGTTTCTAACGATAGCCATCTCTGGAATGTGGATAGCAGAATAAAAAAAAAGGTTAAAAAAGAAATTTACCTGATAATTGTATTATATATTTAAAAGAAATAGCATGCTGCATTTAATAGATTTGCAGTTTCATGTTTAATCATTTTTATTATACTATGTATGAAAATACCTGTTTATTACATAAAGTAAAAATAAATTGTATTTTTAAAAAGACCTGACGAAATTCCATCTCAGACATTTACTTGCTCTGTGGTCCTGAGCAAGGCACATAACTTCAGCTTCAATTTCCCCTGCTATAGAATGGGAATAATAATACTAGATAACTTCCAGGATTTCTTTGATGATCAGATAGGAGTATATTGTTAAAAAGCATTTACATAGGGGTGGCCAGGTAGCACAGTGAGTAAAAGCACTGGCCCCAGAGTTGGGATGACCTGGGATCAAATCTGGGCTTAGATACTTAGCACCACACCCAGAAATAACTGGCCATGTAACCTTGAGCAAGTTACTTAACCCCAATTGCTTTAAAAAAAAGAAGCACTTACATAACATCTGGCACATAATAAGTACTATATAAATATTTAGCTATGAATATTGTAGTTATAGTTTTCATTTTTGTTGTTGTTGTCTGATTGACTATCCCCAGCTACCACTACAGGGCTTGCCACAAAGCAGTCATTTAATAAATACTTAGAGATTAATTGATTACAAGATACTGCTGCCTACCCATTACTACCATATACCTCTCCCTTGTCTTCTGCCTACTCTTCATTTTTAGAAACCCAAGTTTTCCATGACTAACAGCTACACAAAGACATCAGAATAATACTGAAAATATGAACTTTGTTTCTCTGAAAATCCTGTTATCATATAAAGAATTCCCTTAACCATTTCATAATGAAGTCAATTGACAGGAGATTATTAAAATCATTGCTCTCATATTCTTTATATTTCATAGATACACTTTAGTTATTTTCCTCCCTATCCCATATTTTTATTTTTATAATCTCCATTTATGGTGCAGAAGCTCATTGCATTATCTGAAAGAAATTGTCAAAAATGTGTTTTTTTCTTTCAATCAATGTCAGATTTTGTATATGTTAGGAGCTTCAAAAGAAAAAGAAAAATGTCATAATTTCTGATACGATGAACACTACTTTGTGATCAAAGGTATCTATCTGTAAAAATGGGGATTACTCACTCTTTGCTTTGAAAGAACTCATAATGCCACAGGGAGAAAAGACTCACAGCTTTATGTTTGCTGGATTATAACATGATTCAATTTCTTACTTGATTTACTCCTAATATTGCCAACTTTTCCTTAGAGGATAAATGGGAGGGAGAAATGAAGGCTATTATCAGGTTTTAGGAAAAAACTGACAGACTGAGTTAGGTAGGGTATAGTTTAAAAGGTGATGACTATGTTGACTTTCTTGTTTAGGTCTCTTCTGAAGGTCCACCTTAGATACTCTTAGATATTCTTGAATGACTTTTCTGATGTATGTGTGTATGAGCATCTCTTGATCTTGGTTCAGGTGCAAGTGTCCTATTTGCTCAAGTGTCATGGAAAGATCATTAGTGTAATAACAATAGATCATTTATATTTTGTTTACAATCATAATACAAAATTATTAAGTTCTGTCATGAGCAGAGCACGCTGCTGAACAATAGAAATATAAAAATGAAAAACAATGTAGTCCCTGCCCTCAAGGGATTCACTATCTAATGGTGGTGGGAGATAAGCTACTTTATGGCTTATAGAATCTTTGAGAGGCTAGGTACTGATGGCCAAAAGGCTATTAAATAACAGATGGCACTATTGTAGGAACACCTGTATGGAAGCATTCAAACCAACATGTGAAAGGTAAAGTTGTGAAATGCAGATAGAGATATAGAAATCATTATAAAAAGATGGTGGTGCAGTGAGTAAGAGCACTGGCCCTGGCGTCAGGAGACCCGGGATTGGTTCTGACCTCAGTTACTTGGCACCCACACAAAATAAATGGCCATGTAACCTTGAGCAAGTTACTTAACCCCAATTGCTTAAAAAAAAAAGATCCATCAATTGCATTGGGAGCAAGGAAGAGTCTCACCATTGGCAATTCCCTGGTACAGAACTAATTTGGGGGCACATTCTGAAGAGACTTCTTCCTCTACTTCTAATGTTCTTCCCAACTCTGAGATTCTATAAGTTTGTGAATCTAAGATAGGTCTTCCAAACCTAGCACTCTTTATAGTACACTACATTTACTTTTTCAAAAGAGAAACCAACAATTTGACTCTGAGAGTTGGTCTTCTCACTCACTAAGCTTTTTTTTTTTTAAGCAATTGGGGTTAAGTAACTTGTTCAAGGTTACATGGCCAGTTATTTCTGGGTGTGGTGCTGAGTATCTGAGCCCAGATTTGATCCAGGTCATCCCAACACTGGAGCCGGTGCTCTTACTCGCTGCGCTACCTGGCCGCCCCCCCCCCCCCACTCACTAAGTTTTAAAGGTTATGGTTGGTCATGCAGTAAATTAGTATCCTACTGTAAATGTCTGGTTCATCTTATTTTTTAATAGTAGAGAATTTCATTTTTAAAGCAATCCATGTAATATTATTAACAACATTAGAAAGAACTGAAGAAAAGAAAACTTGCAGATAGACTGCTTTGGCTTTCCATCTGAGTTAGATGGACTCAATTTACATTCTGTGTAACAAATGTCAGATTTATCAATTAAAGTTTATTGATGTTTCATTCCTTTCCACTATTTCCAATGACAAATTTGTTTTACTAGGAAAACTTGAACAGGTTTTTTATTCATATATAGAAATGTGATCCATATTTTGGTTAAAAAGGTAAATTATTTTGACAATGTTCCCTGTATGTGTGTCATAGCAGAAGACTGAATACCTATTAATGTCGGCTTCTTGAGTAAAGCATCTGATTTGTACATGTTGTTAGAGTACCACTATTACAGCTCTGTAAACTCATGATTCTATCATAATAATACTACTGACAACATAGTGCTTTAAGGTTTGAAAAGCACTGTATATGTGTGTATGTGATCTGATCATCAAAATAGTTCTGTGAAATAAGTAATACAGACTTCTTTGTAGCTGAAAAAATTGAATACATGAGAGGCAAGATTTGCGAGCAAAATTTGAACACAGATCTTAATGACCTGAAATCAGTCCATCTATCTCCTACATGTAAAAGTATCAAACTGTTTTCATAGGATATTATGTTGATTAAATAGTTAAACATACTAAGGGTAGAAATGACCAGGACTGAGCAAGAAATAATTCATGATGCAAAGACTATTAAGACACCTAATATGCAAAGGAAGCTATGACTGTCTAAAGACAGCTGGATGGTACAATGGGTAGGCAAGATTGCAATTATCATGCAACAACTTATGTATAGTGCCTGGCAAATAACAAATGCCAAATAAATGCTTGTTTCCTTCCTATTATCTTAATTCTTAAACCATTCTTTGGTAGGAGGCTTACTTACCTTCTAAGGAATGATGACTCCCTTTTTGCAAAATGCTTTAAAGTTGAGAAGAGAGGAGGAAAAAGACAATATCGAAGAAGAATTATACCTCCTGACAAGAGATAAAAGACAAGCTCTAATTGACAATCCAAGGACCAAAAGTATCTATGTAATGCCACCTTGGCTCCTAACTATGGAATATGCTATGGAGTTATATTTTTATGACTACGCAATGAGAGTAAACTCTTTCTCCTTGGGGATGGGAGGAAAATAAATTTGAGTTTAGTGAATGAATGAGTATTTTATTTCATCAAAGGAGTGATAAAATCATGTGGTTTTGATTATATATATGATTAAATATTCTTATTTTCCCCTAATGTTGATATTTTGTACTTGGTATAAATAGAACATGATCATAGTGAGGTTTGTTGTTTTTCTAACATAATTTATATTTATGATATAAAATTCATGATAAATTTTCTATATGTTGACATATAAATATGTATCAGAGATATTGATCATTTTTCTCTTTGTCACTGCCTGGCTTAATTATTTAGTTCATATTTCTATTATGAATTGAACAACATTTGGTATAATACATCTTCCTCCATTACTGAAAAAAATTATTGTAGTATACCTATTAATTTCTTTTTAATTAAGTGTTTAATTGGATTCACCTTTAAATTGGTGTGCTCTCTCCTTTAGTAGTTTGTCTCTGACTTGCTGCAATTATCTTTGTGATATTGGGGTACTTGAGCTTTCTTTATTTCTTGTCTGAAAAACTTGGCTGCTTATTAATATTGCTGGCACATAATTATATAGAGTAGCTTCTGACAATTCTCATTTCCTCCCTTCATTTTGAACTCATCTTTTCACATTTCATTTTTGAAAATGTAATTCTCTTGTCCCTTTCATTGATTGGGTTAGCTAAAAATTTGTTAGCTTTTTAAAAAATCTGTTTAGTTTATCAGTTTTATAATTTCTATTTTCAATTTCATTTCTAATTTTCAAAATCTCTACATATATAAATTATTACTTGTAATATAAATTATACCTGAATGTAATTTATACTTATATGATATAGGACTATAACATTAATTATAATTTTAAATCACACACACAGATATATAATTTAAGTGAATTATTCATTTTGAGGTTCATTTGTTGAATCTCTAGGTTTTTTTAAAAAAATCATAGTCTCCAATCATTCTTTCTTTTTATAATTTGTTAATATATGTGTATGAAATGACATATTTTCTTCTAAGGATTACTTTGTCCTTCTTTTAAAAAGTTATTTAATAATCTGTAAGGAAGTCTTTTATGTGTATAAATGTATACATATATTTATACACATATACATATGTTTGTATATATACATATATGTATTGTGTAAACTTCTTTAGGCATTAGCAATAATTATTTTTATAAACACCATCAAGTGAACAATAAATTATTTAAAGTTTCCTTTCAAATATCAACATGCCTTTCAAATCTAATTGTTTCCAATAATATTTTCAGTTCTATGTTTTTTCTTCACATTTATCTTTCTGTAAGCTTTTTCCATATTAGAAGGAAGATTATAAGCTCTCCTACAATTATTTTTAACCTTCTTTGATGTAGTCTTGTTAGCTTTTCTTTAAATAATTATATATGTCATTTAGTGTGTGTATACATGTATATATATGCTTATACTTACATACATATTAGAGTAATGATATTGATTCTTTGTTCACTGTACTGTGTGACTCAGGGCAAGTTACTTAACCCTATTTGGTTCAGTTTCCTTATATATAAAATGAGCAGGAGAAGAATATGGCAAACCCCTCCAGGATCTTTACCCAGAAAATCTCAAATGGGGTCACACAACTGAAACTACTAAACAACAACATTGTGTACTCCTTCCAGTTCTTACCTAAAGATCATATGTATTTTGGTCTGAAGTTTTATCTTTTTGTCTTTCGTTGAGTCCATTTGTAAGGTAATGTAATTTTGAATTTGAAGATCCCTTTGTGTTGGCAAAAGTAGTAGGTACTTAACACTTAATAACTGATCAAGCCTCTGATTGGGGGAACCAAAGGTATGAACTCCTGTCTCCTGTTACTGACATAATAGGAAGGGGCTCCCTGAAGGAAGTAGATAATACTGTGTATATAAGAAAAGCCCCCGAGAGGCACAGTCAGAGTTTCCTTGAGACTGAGATCTGGTGACAGAACAGCTACAGAAAAATGGAGAACTGAGTCCTAAGAACTTGTGGTGGTGGTGGAGCTTCTTCTGAACAGTATCCCAGGAGGCCAGAGCCCAGAGCCAGGAGCCCCAGAGCCCCAAAGCCCAGGACCCAGGAGCCCAGGTGACTGAAGCATAACTGGGATGCTTAGACTTTGTTTGTTTGTGGCTTGGTTGAGCCATGAATTCCCTGGAGCAGAAATGGTGAAGGAGCTGATATGGACCAGACCCTGTGAATGCCAGTGTAAAGCAGGACCTACCCAGAGAGCTGGTGAAGGAACTGGGAGCTGTCTGCCATTAAACCCACGTGACAGTCTGGTGAATCCAGGTAGAATCTGGGACCATGGAAGGGGATCCAGGGAATCTGAGAACAGGGCCCAAGTCAAGATGAAAAGACCTCTTCTTGTGTACTGAGTAATTATGGAATTATAGTTTACTAGTGACCTAAGAGGTGGAGGGTTTTGTGTATGATACTTAGTAAGACTTTGCTGAATAATGACTGATTGTACTTTGAGTACTTTGACTATTTTTACTGATTAGTGACTGACTGAGTTAATCAAGACTTTGCCCCATGAGTGGAAGACTGACTATTGTACTTTGAGACTACTGATAAGTGACTAATTGAGTTAACATAAGAGTGACTATTTTACTTTGAGACTATGTTGTGAATATTATACTGTGATTTTCTGTGATAAGTTGTAATATTGTGAATGCTGTACCTTGATTTTCCATGGATGTTTTGCTTTTGCTATGGAATAGAGTGATCACTATACTGATTAATCAGAACCTTAAAAAAGCTGTTCACAGTAGCAGTTCTTCTGGAAAGCTTCTGTGCATGGCGTTACATTATAATGTAATTATATTATAATTATATATAAATTATATAAAGTATATTTATATATAAATGAAATATTTATATAAATATATATATAATATAAATTATACTATAATGTAATCATTTGATTATCATATTTAATAATTACATTATAATGTAATATATAATATAAATTATATTTTTATTTAGTTACAATATATTATTATAATTATATATAAATTATATAAAATATATTTATATAGAAATAAAATATGTATATAAATATATAATATAAATCACATTACAATGTAATATTTAATTATTATATTTAATAATTATATTATAATGTAATATATATATAATATAAATTACATTATAATGTAATGCCAGGCACAGAAGCTTTCCAGAAGAACTATTACTGTGAACAGCTTTTTTAAGGCTCTGATTACTCAGTATAGTGATCACTCTATTCCATAGCAAAAGGAAACCATCCATGGAAAATCAAGGTACAGCATTCACAATATTACAACTTACCACAGAAAATCACAGTATAATATTCACAACATAGTCTCAAAGTAAAATAGTCACTCTTAAGTTAACTCAATTAGTCACTTATCAGTAGTCTCAAAGTACAATATTCAAAGTCTTCTACTCATGGGGCAAAGTCTTGATTAACTCAGTCAGTCACTTATCAGTAACAATATCTCAAAATACAATCAGTCACTTACTCAGCAAAATCTTACTAAGTATCATACACAAAACCCTCCACCCCTTAGGTCACTAGTAAACTATAATTCCATAATTACTCAGTACCCAAGGAGAGGTCTTTTCATCTTGATTTGGGCCCTGTTCTCAGATTTCCTAGATCCCTTTCCATGGTCCCAGATTCTACCTGGATTTGCCATACTGTCACCTGGGTTCAATGGCAGATAGCTCCCAGTTCCCTGACCAGCTCTCTGGGCAGTTCCTGTTGCACACTGGCATTCACAGGGTCTGGTCCATGTCAGCACCTTCACCATTTCTGCTCCAGGGAATTCAAGGCTCAACTAAGGTGCAAACAAAGTCTCAGCATCCCAGTCATGCTTCAGTCACCTGGGCTTCTGGCTCCTGGGCTCCCAGGCTCCTGGCTCCAGATTCCAGGCTCCTAGGATCCTGGATCCAGGCTCCAGACTCCTGTTCAGAAGAAGCTCCACCACCACAAGCTTTCAGCACTCAGTTCTCCATTCTTCAGTATCTGTTCTGCCTCCAGATCTCGGTCTCAAGGAAATTCTGACTGTGCCTCTCTGGGGTTTTTCCTTATATATGCACACCTGGTTTCAGCCAACCCCTTCCTATTAGGTCAGTAACAGGAGACAGGAGTTCATACCTTCTGTTTCCCCAACAGAGGCTTTCCTGTTACATCAGTAACAGGAGAAAGGAGTCTTGATCAGTTACTAAGTGCTAAGTACCTTCTACTTTTGCCAACACAAAGGGATATTCAAATTCAAAATTACATGACCGTTATACCATTGCAGGAAGTGGATAAGAAAGTTGTATATTCCCTCATCAACAATACTCTCAAATACAGAGCACATAGACCTTAGACTGAAAAAAAAAATACAAATAAAAAAAATGACCTCATTAAGGTTGAAATGAGATTCATTTACCTTTCATAAAGCCTTTAGTAATCTTGTCGAGAAAATCCAGGATCATTCCTAAGCATATGATAGATGAATAAGAGTAGAGACATTAAAAATATTCCTAACAGACTTGGAATTAGAATGAATTCTCCATCATAATGTGAGAAACACACTTGCTCTAGAAAGAAAGTGTTCATTGTGAAGCCAGGAAAGTCCTCATGACATTTATTTTACATTTACTTTACATTCCTAATAAATTATTAGCTCCCTAATGGAATACCCTTCCTCAGAGAAATGGAAATCTATTTATGGCCTGTCCCCAATTCAAATACCCCCACCTTGTTCTCCATTGGCATTGGCTAGATGTACCCTCCTGAACCAGCCACTTCTTATTATCTTACTTGATGTGCTCCCCCCTCAAATAGCTCTTTAAGCCTGTGTAAAAGCTTCTGACCTTTTACTTAATCAGAAGCCTTTTTCTGCTAGGTCACAGTTCTGATTAGAACCAGTTACCTCTGATTTACCTCCCGTTATCACTCAAAGCTGGGAGTAGTTTTAATCCTATCAAGAGCTTGGTATCAGCAACAGCATCTTTTCTGCTTCATTCACATCCTTTCCCCTAAATCTCAGTATGTCCTGACTCTTCTGAAATCTCCTTGAAAAATATCAATTAAAATTCACACAGTAGCCTTTTAGCATTTATCTTTTTTCATTTGTTTGTTTTATTGCTTAACCTATGATTTGAGTGGTTCAGGATCCTTCCACTGGGAATATTCTTTCTACCTGGGAAAATCAGTAACTATTCTTCAAACATTTTCTTGAAGGGCTGCCTGTGAAACAGAATTTAAGGAACTTGCCTGGGATCACACAAATAATATGTCTCAGAAACCGGACTTGACTCAGATTTCCCTAATTCCATGGGCAACAATTTTTATTATACCTTACAGACTCTGTGTTTACATACACCTACAAAGAAACAACAATAACAACCCAAGTATTAATATGATGACTTTTGGAAGTTTCTGGAAAAAATGCTATCATTGGTGACATAAGTACTTTCCCTTTATACTAAGAAGATACTACATGAAAACCTATTAATATAGTTGCTCTTTCAGGCCCATAACTGGGATGAGTTCTTGAGATGATTGGAAGTTAAGGGTTCCAGTATTTGTTTCGAAGGCTATGACAATATCCTAGAAATGCTTCTAATCTATTTTAAAGCATAAGCCTTTTCTATCATGGAAGGCATTTCCCATTACCACCCCCAACAAATATTTTAACATCCTTTACCATATTTCTATGCATTCAAACCAAACTTTGGGTTCTGACATAGTCAAAGTATTCTTAGATATTTTCCTTATTATTGCCACTAATTACCCTCTCCTAGAAAAAAAAAATGGAAGGAAAGAGACAGGATCGTTTTTTGAGGCAATTGGGGTTAAGTGACTTGCCCAGTGTCTCACAGCTATTAAAGTGTCTAAGACTGAATTTGAACTCAGATCCTCCTGACTCTAGGGTCAGTGCTTTCTCCATTACATTACCTAACTGTCCCTGGATCATTATTTTTTAAATGGAATCAAAATATTCATGTATTTTACCTAGCGACAGTATCATAGGTGACGAATTTTAATAGTGTGGGACTTTAAAAGAAACAAAAGGTATTGCTGACCAAAATATCCCTTCCCAACTTTTGAGATTCTGCCATTAGTAAACCAAGATCTTTACTCCCTCTTTTAAAATTCAAGTTGTAATAATATGTTGATCACAGAATATTATCTTTCCTGGACATGATGAGATTTTGCTATATGGCCAAATTCACAACCTCTTTTTCTTACATGACAATAAACAATACTGAATGAAGAAATTAATAATTCAGAAAACTGATGAATTGTTAAATTTTTTTTGCTTTTTATTTGGAGGAGTTAAGGTAGGGCAATTGGGGTTAAGTGACTTGCCCAATGTCACATGGCTAGTTTTGTGTTAAGTGTGTGAGGTCGGATTTGAACTCAGGTCCTCCTGACTCCAGGGCTGGTGCTTTATTCACTGCACCACCTAGCCACCCCTGAATTGTTAAATTTTGGAGCAAGAATCTCCCTTAGAAATCTGCCTTCATCATTTTACAAATGAGAAAACTAAGGGTAAGGATATGTTACATGAGACTGAACACATAAAAAGAAAAAAAAAAAAGAAAGCCTTTTTTCATGCCCTTCCTCATATTCCTGGGTGCTGTTTTGGAGCTATGAAGAAGTTTTCAAAATATTTCAGTATATCTGAATTTACTAAGTAAGATTAATTCCTGAGATTTTTCAAGATTAGTTATTCCTTTGTAGGTTTTTTGAATCTGGATAGAGCAGAATTTATATCACATTTAGCCAATCCCTTATTTCCCCAGCTTGTTGACCTGAATGAATCACACATAACAATAGCATAGAAGTTGATATGTTATTAGATTATTTATAATAGCTTATGCAACAGAAAGTGTATTTATGGAAACGTGTTTGCACATTATCAGTTGAAATGATCATGGCCCAGGCCATGGGCTTCAGATTGAAATTTTAGCTGCATTTGTTGATTTTCACTTTAACAAACTGCTGACATATAAAATGAAGCTCTTATATGTTTTGAAGTTTCTCAAGTTCAAATTTCTCCTCTTTCATCCAAAAATGACACTCCTCATATTCATTTTCCTCTATATCCATCCCCATTGCAGTTGACAATCTTAACTTATGAGTTTCTCCTCTATTTTTCAGTACAGACTCTCACCTAAAGACATTGCATCCTTACAAAGTGAAACTATTACTCCAGGGTCCCTTTCATTGGGAAAAATATTGATGTCAAACCTTATCAAAGGAGGATGGATGCTGTTTGGAGAGCAAATGCTCTCCTAGAACTTTCAAGGAAATCTCATGGCTCCAGGGAGATGGGAGCAGGGTTCATGACAGAAGACTTAAGCTGAAAAAGATAGAGAAGGGTTATACCACAGCCTGAGGCTGAATGCATGCTGGACTCAAATGAAAGTTCAGGACTGGGAGAGATTCAATCTATCAGTTGCATTAAAATCAAACCAAAACAAATAAAGCAAAATGAAAAAATTTTACATGATGTTCTTAATATATACAAATAATCAGGAAATATATAGACACAAATACTCATTTGTTCTTTAAGGATACACACTGATAGATGAAACTCTCTTTTTTCCTGTCTGTAGTGATGCAATCAGGTCAATAGCAAAAGTATCCATGAGAATAGACAATGAAGTTCAAAGGAGTGTCCTTCCTCATAGAGAGTTAGGTGCTAAATTTTATATGAAACTAGACTTAAAGTCAAAAGGATGAATTCACATACTACCCCTGACACTTCCTAGCTATGACCCTGGGCAAGTCATTGAACTTTTCTAAAAGAACTGTGGAAGGGCTCAAAATTGTGAATGGTATATATTGTATACAGGTAGGAGAAATTGGGAATTATTCTTTAGACACTAAGGGATAAGAATTAGATGATGGAGAAAGGAGATTCAAGATGAAGAAAAAAATAATTTAGTCCAAAGGCAAAGTAAGACACTTAAGTTAAAGTTAAGAAATTCTCAAAGTAAAATAAATGGTGAGGACAATTATGTGAAAAGATGGAGATGAATGGAAAAGGGGTAGAAATATAAAATCTGAGTTCAAGAAGCAGATCCGAAACCTGGCACAGATTAGTACAAGGTCCATAACAAGTATTTCAAATGTGTTTGATCGGGGCAGCTAGGTGGCACAGTGAATAAAGCATTGGCCCTGAAGTCAGGAGGACCTGAGTTCAAATCCAACCTCCAACACTCAACACTTACTAGCCATATGACCTTGGGCAAGTCACTTAACCCCAAATGCCCTGCCTTCCCCCCTCTAAAAAACAAAAAAAAATTAAAATTAAAAATTAAAATAAAATGTTTTTGATGACTTGTTGACATGGGCAGGTTTTAGTAAACATAAGGCACCTCCATTTTCTGCCATCATCCTAACTTCCCTACTTATGTAGAAGGAAAAACAGTGCTCAAAATTATTAAAGTTCTGTGTCACCTTTGAGTCTTGTATCTTTCTTACTCTCCTCATACAGTCAAAGTCTGTCTTCTTTGCTCTGTAGGCACAGCATCTTTTGCATCCCTTCTTTTCTAACCAGTCAGAGTCACCAGCCTAGTTTAGACCTTTATCGCCTCTCAGCCGGACTATTTTTATTCAGTATTTTATTTTTTCCTGGTTACATGTAAAAACTATTTTAATGTTCATTTTTAAAATTTTGAGTTCCAAATTCTCTCCATTCCTCCCTACCGACCCCCCCTCATTGAGAAGGCAAGCAATTCGATACAGGTTCCACATGTGTAGTCATGCAAATATTTCCATAGTAGTCATGCTGGAAAGAAAACATAGACCAAAAATAGTCTTTCCAGGTTTTCCTGAGAGCATCCTGCTCATCATTTCTTACAGCACAAACAGTATTCCATTATAATCACATACAACGTGTTCAGTCATTCACCAATTAATGGCCATCCCGCAGTTTTCAGTATTTTTCCACCAGAAAAGAACTGCTATAAATATTTTTGTACATATAAGTCATTTTCCTTTTTTATCTCTTTTAGGATACAGACCTAGTATTACTGGTTCAAAGGGTATGCATGGTTTTATATTCCTTTGGGTTTAGTTCTAAGATATTCTATAGAAAGTTTGAATCAATTCACAATTCTACCAACAGTGCATTAATGTCCCACTTTTCCCACAACCCCTCCAACATTTGTCATTTTCCTTTTCTGTTCTATTAGTCAATCTAACAGTTATGAGGCAGTACCTCAGAATAGTTTTAATTTTAATTTCTCTAATCAATAGTGAATTAGAGCATTTCTTCATATGATTATAGATAACTTTGATTACTTCACCTGAAAACTCTTCATATCTTTTGATCATTCATCAGTTGGGGAATGACTAACTTTTTTTTTTTCCAAATTTGACTTAGTTCTCTATATGTTTGAGAAATGAGGCCTTTATCAGAGAAACTTGCTTCAAAATTTTTTCACAGTTACTATTGCAAGATTTATTTCTTTCCATCTTATTTCCACATGTCCATTTATTCTATTCTCTCTCCTTTCACTGTGTCCCTCCCCAATAGTGTTTTGCTTCTAACACCAACCTGTGAAATGATTTGGCAGGCCGCAATTGACCCACGGACCATATGTGTTTCAGACCTGCTCTGTAGCCAGGCTCTCCTATCTCCAATCTGCTATCCACATCCCAACAAAAATAGTCTTCTTCCATTCCACATCTATTGTACTTCCCTAGTTAAAAAACTTCCATTGACTCCCTGTTCCTATAGGATAAGATTTTTCTGTTCAGGTGTTCAATCATGTATGACTCTTTATAACCCTTTCTAGAAAAATATGCTGGAGTGCTTTTCCATTTCCTTTTCTAATAGATTAAGGCAAACCAAAATAAGTGATTTGCCCACAACTAGTAAATGTCTGAGACTGGATTAGAAATCAGGTCTTTAGTAATTCTAGGTCCAGTGCTCTATTCTCTGAGTCATCTAGCTACCCCATAGGATATAAGTTCCTTGTTGTGGCATTAAATGATTCACAAAAATCTGACTTCCAATATTCTTTCCAGCTTTATTTCACATAATTTACTTTTGTATATCCTAGTTGCCTTTGAAGCCAAAATAAACTACTAGCTGTGCACTGAATAGACACATCTTTTGCATGAGCTGGCCCTCATTGTGGGAATTCACTTCCTCTTTATCTCCACTTCTCAGAATCTTTGCTGTGCTTTGAGATTCAGCTCAAGTCCCTTCCTATTTTATGAAGCCTTTCCTAATCACCTTGATAGGGATATTCCCTGCCTCCTCAATTTGTATTATACTATGCTGATCTCCTATGTATCTTTTTATTTACATGCTATCTTCCCTATTAGACTGTAAACTCTTTGATGTCAAGAATCATTTTTTCCTTCCTTTGTCTCCCCAGTTCTTAGTATAGTGTTTGTCATATAATAAGTACTTAATAAAAAGCTTTTTGATTTATCTTTTATTTTATTCACACAGTAGAATGTAATTTCCTTAAAGCTACTATTGTCATTGTGCCCCTAGCTTGTTATAGTGTCTTGTACAAAGTAGTTACTTAATAAACATTAAATTCTGCCAAGAGTTACTAGCTGGTCTAGAATTCAAAGCCAGGTCTCCTGATGCCTTATACCTCATTTTTTTTCTATACCTGAGAAGTTCAAGTTTAGTGTGAATTTGTTTATGATTTCTACCTTCCCTTCCCCTGAAATCCTCCAACAGTTAGAGATGAAATTTGCACTGGATGTGGGAGAATATATGAATAAAAAGAAACAGAGGGCACTGAAAAAAGTTATAGTAAAAGTATGAATTAATTCCATGGTCTTATGCTTACATAATTGTTCAGGTAATCCATTAAATAGGAATTCTCTACTCTCTCAGTCTAGGTTTTCATATATGCTTTGAAATATATTTTCAGTGATTTTGCCAAGTGTACTTTGTCAAATATTCCATAAAGAAATCTTTAATCCCTCTCCATGGTCTTGGCAAGTGGTATTTTTCAGTGAACATTGGCTATTGAAGTGATTCATAAGCCTTAACTCTAAATGTCAAAGAAAAAAAAACATAAAAGAAATGAAGACAGATATTACAATGTACTAGAAAGGTTTGGAGTATTTTTAAGTAGGTGCTTTTAGCTTGTCAAATTTTAAATGGTCACCTCCATCAACAATGCATGACCCTTGTTATCCTGAGGCAGATAGGATAAACTAACTTTCCCCAGGGTCCATGCAGTGAGAGGTGTTATAAGATCATGTTATCATTTTTTTTTCCTGATACTCAAAGTATTTAGACAAGTCAGAGGAATTCTAACTTATTCTCCACTTGTACTATTACAACTTACTTAAGATGAAAGACTATCAACTCATTTTCCCCCATATTTTATAGCTTACTGCATTGTGCTTCTTTAAAAAATAAATTTCCTGAGATAATTAGTGCAGGCAAAATGAGGTATATCCTTAAGTTCAAGAGAGGAAAGTATAAAGATGGAAGCACTAGTTGTGATCAAAGAAAGATCCTGTAAATAAGCACTGGATTTTAATTTTGAAGATCTTGGTTCCTGTCTTCATCCTGTAACTTGCTACATATTGCCTTTGACCAAGTCATCTCCCTACTCTCTGTACTATTTGTTCATTTTTTAAATGAAGTGGTTGGATTGAATGGCCTCTAAGATCCCTTGAGGTACTAAATCTTTGATACTATTAAATGAATAACAAAAGTTTTAACAAGCTCAATAGTGTAGTCTGGCCAAGGGAGAGCTCAATTCAGGCTAAGGGATAGGCAGGGAAGAATTACAAAGAAATCATCATGGATAGGTAAAACTGCACCTGAGCTTTCAAAAAAAAAAATAGTAGAATTTTGCCAGAAAGAGTTGGAGTAGCAGGGGAGTAATGAGTGTATTTTAAGTATAAAGAAAGATTTGAGCAAAGGTAAAGTAAGGGCTTCTAAATATTTATTCAGAGAATATATTCAGAGAAAAGACAACATCAGATTGGAGAGTTACATTGGCAGCATAAGATTGAAAGAAAAATATTGGACTAAAGACTAGACTATAAGCTAGGAAAAATTATTGAGAAAGTGAGTTATACGATCAGAGCTCAACTTTTAAAGATTCAACAGTGGAGTTTGGAATGGGGAAACAGAGAAGGTAAGGAACTAGGAAACTGGTTAGAAAATGATAACAATCATCCAGGTGGGAAGTGATCAGAGCCTTGAATAGTGTAGTATCTATTGTAATTGCAAAATAGAGGAATATACAAAGAAATATCTAAAGAGATTATTCAATAGACTGAAAATACTGAAGTAGATTTAGATTTAATAGACTTTTGTGAATACTATGCAGGGAGGTGTCAGATGACAGGTTTAGAGTCTCAGTAACTACCGTGTTTCCCCAATAATAAGACCTATCCCAAAAATAAGCCCTCCCCTTACTGTGTAAGATTCCTCTAAAATAAGCCTTCCCCCGAAAATAAGCCCTATTGAGATTGCTACTGTAGTGAAGGTGATCCCCTGCGCTACACGCTACATTACGGTACCCTCTGTATGCACCGTCCCTCCCTCCTCCCCCGGGTGAAACGCACGCCGCGCTCCGAGCTGCATCCAATCAGAGCTGCAGCAGTGACCGCATCATCCTGTTCTTCCCCAGTGATTTGCTTATTGAATAAAGGTACATTTTTTTGTTCACATTTACCTGTTTATTAAAATTGCTGTCAATGTTCATTAAAATAAGCCCTCCCCTGAAAATAAGCCCTCTGGTGTTTTTCTGTCCAAAAAAAAAATAATAAGACAGTGTCTTATTATCAGGGAAACACGGTAGGTGAATATGGTACCCTGAATAGAAATAGGGAGGTTAAAAGTGGGGGGGACAGATTCGAGCTGGTCAGGGGAAGAAGATTTTCATCTGTAGCATGTTTATTGAGGTAAGATAGGGCAATTCTGCCGAGAAAGTTCAGTTGATAGAAAATGAGGACACTTGGAGGAGATAACAGGGTTGGAGGTTTCAGAAATATCTACATGAAGGTGATAGCTAAAGCTGCAGTGTTGAGATTGCCAAAGAAAAGAGTACAGTGAAAAAATAGAAGAAAACTGAGAAAAACATTCTGTGGAAATCAAGTAGTTGAATTGCAGAGGAAATTGCAGGATATGTTGGGGATCCAGTTTGTCCACATGTCTATGGAATCCACATATATATTCTATCTCACATACAGAAGTTCAACAAATCCCTTGGAAAGTCTCTCCTCCTCTCCCAGAAGTCTTTCTGAATCTCTCAGGCAATATTCAATACTTCACTAACAGAAATGGGAAAAAATAGGAATAAGGGATATACAAAGTTTTTGTTGTTTTGTTAACTCATTTTTCAGTCACATATGATTCTTCATAATCCCATTTGGGGTTTTTTTTTGCAAAGATACTAGAGTAGTTTGACATTTCCTTCTCCATTTTACAGATGAAGAAACTGAGGCAAACAGGATTTGAACTCAGGTCTTCCTGATTCCAGGCCTGCTAGCTGCCCCATTACAAAGATAGAGACTAATAAATTTAGCACTCCTGGGCTAATTCCACAACTCACTTCACATTAGTGATCTGGGTCTTCAGAGGGAAGCTACTTCTCCCCTAAGGTCTAGAGGTAGCCCAAAGAAATTTGTTACTTATGGTACTGTCACATACCCGCCTGCACCTAATGTCCTTGCACATTTATTATTAGCCAGATTTAAATAGTTTCTGGTAAAGAAATGTATGGATCAGGTATTATAAGTATAGTTGTCATAGAAATATGGCCACCTCAACCCCCCAACACTACCTCCCCTGAAAAAAAGGGAAAGGTGTTCTTCTTGCATATAAACTATTCTTGGGAAAAGTAAGTTCAAACTTGGAGAGCTCATGGTGATAAAGGGAAGACTAATAACTCCTGATGATGACAATTACTATTCTCCCTCTGTGGAATGAATTCTCACAACATCCCCCTTAATTGTAGCTCTCTTATGGGTTTTGAGGGCTGGTGCCCTAATAGAGACCTGAATCTTCCTCTCTCATCATTATACAATGATAGTAGACAGTCAAGAGAGGAAGGCAGTCTTACCTGCCAGTACATCTGTTCAATTCAACTTTAAACTGTTTTTCCTGGTTATAAATATGCCAAACACATTATAAAGTAGGTCAAACTAATAAGAGTTTACTCTATGTGTTGGTGTGAGCAAAGTACAGATTAATGCAAAATATAATCATGAAGCAATTGGGATAATTATATAGTCTTCTCACATAATATCATAAGTATTGCTTATGTAAAGGAAGACATTCTTTAATTCTATGTTCTTTGCTCTTTTGAAAAGGTTACAGAACTGATAATAATAGAGTACTTCAGACTGTCTTAAGATAAGGAGTGGGGAGATGGGGGGAAACACACATAGCTGAGATTCTACTTGATGATTTTCCCTTTTAATAAAATAATGAGAGGGGCAGCCAGGTAGCACAGCAAGTAAGAGCACTGGCCCCAGTATCGGGGTGACCTGGGGATCAAATCCGGGCTCAGATACTTAGCACCACACCCAGAAATAACTGGCCATGTAACCTTGAGCAAGTTACTTAACCCCAATTGCTTAAAAAAAAAGAATGAGAAAGGAGATGAACCTGTTGTAGAAGCATAAATACTTAGAAATGCTTTAAGATGAAGAGGCAAGCAACAAGGGCATTGAAAGGAAAAAAGATGGAAAGTTTTCTTATATCTTGAAGGCATTATAATTGATTTAAAAGACAGTCAATTGTATTTAAAAAATATATTTACAAAAGCTATTATTTGTTGATACAAGAAGAGGCGCAGTGGTACAATGGATAGAAGGCCAATCTTAGAGTCAGAAGTCCTGTGTTCTAGTCCTGCTATAGAAACATCCTATCACACAGGACAAATCACTAAGGCTCTCAGTCATTAGGCAACTCCATAACACTATTAATTGCCCACACATTTATGATCTGCATCTTTAAAAACAGTTTCTACACCAAGAGTTCCTTATAGATTTGGACCAAAAATGTTGATATAATACTTAAATTTATCAAAGATGCCATGACACCTGAACTTAACTGGGCAAAACCAATTTACCTGAATCTTCTCTCCAGTTCAGATCTATGTTCATTCAGGTCTTATAATCTTGTGCAATTAATGCCCATACTGCAATAATCCACCCAACATTCTGAAGTCCTGCCTCAGGATCTTTTATGCAAAAAAGTAACTATTTCCTAATCTTTCAGGCTTTGTGAGTATTCAAAAGAGAGATACCACTACTTATTAATCATCGGAAAGCATTTACTCATTAGGTCTCCTTGATCAGTCTTCCATTTTTTCACTTAAGTTGCCTCAGCAAACACATATTGAACACTGACATTTTATAGAAAGTGGTGGGTTGTTTGTAGCTAAATTTTAAATTAGTCTGGCTTTAGCCATAAAGAGAAGAGATTAATGGTATTGATATTATTAAGGAGTGAAATCTATAGCTGAGAGTTAAGAGACTTGTCCTTGGCAGACTTAGGTCAACATTTCAATAATATGCATGGAGGCATTGATGGAATGTTTTTTTATTTATTTATGATATATACTTGAGAAGAATAGTTATGACAATTGGTATTTAAAAAAAGATCTCAGGGCATAGAGTGATTGGCTTAATCTAATATAGTGAAATTTAAGGGGAATAAAAGTAAGTTTACATTCCTGGGATGAAAACTCAACTTTACAATGTAATATGATATGGAATTGAAAACTTTAAATAAAAATGTTTCTAAAAATTTCAGAAAAAGTAAGTCATGCATACATATTTTTTTTATATCCAGAGAGCTGGTTGGTAAATACTTGCCTGCATACTCCTAATGCTTTTGTAGACATGCTACATGAGGTGCAATTAGAGCAACTGGGATTGCCTAGCCAGAAGAAAAGGATACCTAAGGGGAACAATAGAGCTGTCTTCAAATATTTGAAAAGACTCTAAAGTGAAATAAGGCTTTGTCTTGTTTTATTTGAACACAGAAAGCAGAACTAGCAGCAATGGGGAGAATTTGTAGAGAAACATATCAAACATATGGGGATCTGCAAAACTCCCTGGGGAATCCCAAATCAGATTAAAATGTAATAGGAAAATGTTTGAGAAAATAAATAAAATATAATATAACATAAGTAATGTTAATATGTGTTTTTTTTAAGTTAATGTGTGGTTGGTTGTAACTTAGTTTGACACCACTGGTATAGTGATAGAGTGTTGGACCTTTAGTCAGAAAAACCAGAGATCAAATCCTATTTCAAACATTAATTGTGTATGACCATGAGGAATTCACTTAATCTCTCATGACCTCATTTTCCTCATCTATAATGTAGGGATAATAATAGCTTTTATTTCGCAGGATTGTGAAATTATATGCGTGTATAATATTAAAGTATATATTTACATATATGCACACATATATGTGTATGTGTATTATTTTTAAAAATTTAAATGTTACCCAGTATTAATCTTAATAAAACATAGGAACCCAGTATTAGAGCTGCCAAGAATAGGATTAGACCTTTATACAAGTAGTGTAATACCTTTCACTGGTGGTCTTCAGAGTTTTGAAAATGTCAGAAAGATTGTAGAAGGGATTTATGCACAGCTCTATTGATGAATTCAATGAGTTCTAAGGCACCTCACAACTTTGAGATTCTATAATCTTATGAACAAAAACTTTGAAGGGTTTTCAAAGAATTTAACCCCATCTTTGAGAAGCCTATGATCTCCTAGAACCTAAGGAAAAGAAACTAATTTTTCAGTTCAAGATTTACAAGTGAAATTCAAAGTTAGCATGTTTCCTTTCTCTCCAATCACATAGTCCCCAGACTAGTTTAGTCTTGATCACAAACCAGCTGGAGTACCATAATATCTTCCTAAGGATCCTTCTTCTTTCCAGTCTCTTGACCTAACATTCTACCTTCCACATACCTTCCAAAATGATATTGCTGAAGCACTAGCCTGTCTGAAATTTCCCCTTGATAAAGAAGCTTTACTTGGTCATATTTGGTTCTAGGATAAATATCAGTTTTGGTTTTGGGTGTTTTAAGATTTTCACACTGGGAAAAAAAGTAAAATATTTTTAAAATTTAAAAAGGATTTTACAATCTGACCCCATTCTACTTTGCTAAACTTATAATAATTAATAATCGACAAATAATAACAACAATCAATATTCTGATTTTTTTCATACAATACCTGTAACAATTAAAGATGTAAAAATTAATCACCTTATGTATCTAATCTCTAAGATCATAGAATCATATATCGCCAAAGTTGAGAATTTAGAAGCTATCTGGTCAGATACCTTCATTAACAAATGAAGAAAATGACATTTTGTAGGGCCAAGTGACTTGCCCAAGATTGCAAGGGTTGTAAATGAAGGATAGAGCCAAGATTCAGTGCCAAGTCCTCCAAATCCAGTGCTTTATAGCATACTGCAAGATGCCTCTAATACTCATTCAAATATTTTATTCCATTTGGTATCTTTCCTTCAAAGAACTCAGCTTGACTTTTTCAGCTATTGTTTGAAGAAATGTTTCAAAAAAAAAAATAATTCCCCTCCATGTCCAACTGCCCAAGTTACTTTATTTCTTCCTCAAATGTTGTTTGCTATACCACACTTTGGATATAGCTGGTGAAACAGGCCCTCAACAATCACTTAAGTGCCAGAAATGTGACATAGGAGTAGATGCTCAAGAAATAACTTGGGAAAGGTCAGAATTTTTGCCCTACTTTGAATATCCCCATATTTTTCTATATTGCAAGCAATCCCCCACATTGCAGGCAATGTTTCTGGAACAACAGATACTGAAGCAAAGTAGAAGACCCGGTTTTCCCACAGACTTTAAGGTGTACTCTCCCTTGTAGATTTCACCTATAAGAATACAAGCAAGTTACTCTCCCACTGCTCCAGTATTGCACTGAGAAAGTTACATGAACAATTGCTCCAGTTGGAGGACATTCAGTCTTTCATTTTCCTAGCTCCCTCTCCCAGGTATTCAAGATGTCAATGTTACTGAGTCCTGAATTGTAAAAGAAGCAACCCCAGATTTGAAAAATCCCTGCTGTCCATGTGTAGGGTCTCTGCAAGATGCTTAATCATTTCTTCCAAATCACTTAAAAGGTCCATTAACATCTCCCCCTGACTGATTGCCTTACTGTCTGCTAATAAAGTTCTCACCCACAGAGTTATCACACCGCCTGTGCTATTAGCTGCTCCCTGGACATTCTATGCTGATAATTGTCTTCTCTAAATTAGATCTCATTTCAGACCATGTTTTCCACACATGATCCCTCAATAGCTACTGACTTTACCTTTTTGCCAGTCTCTTGAACCCTTTCTTTTCCTTCTCACCCACAGCTACCCAAGTAGATTTAATTCCTTTACTCTCTACCTCACCCTTCCTGATGGCTAAACACTTATGGGCAAATCAGTTCGGTTCAATGCATGCTTATTTGACACCCTACTAGAATTAATCCTTAGACATCTGCTGATTTTAATCTCTATAAATGATCTGGCAAAGGGAAATAACTGTGAGCTAGATGGAATTACTGATGAGATGAAATTGTAGTAAAGGAGAGAACTCAGAGGTAGTAACAATTGAAACACAGATGGATTTGAATGTGCCCTGTAGCAAGGTGAAATAGTAATAGAGCTATAAAGCCCTACATTGGCCTGAGCAATTAAGGAAGAAGTTAGGTTACTCAGCAGAACTGGAAGAAGGCTTTGAGGACTAGCCTAAGGAATAATTGTGGACTCAACTCCCCCTAAGTGTGAGAACAGCATGACACAGCAATTAAAATCAAAAAGAAGGGCAAGAATCACCAGAAAGGTAGATTTGGGAACAGATGGATAGTTATATAATAGAAGACAATTTATTCTGACCTAGCTGACTCAAAACCTGAGTCACAATGTGCCTTCCAGTGCAAGGGAGGAAAAAGATAATGATGCTTAGTAGAAAATAATGCAAAGACCAGCAAATTATTGGAAGAATTAAGAGTGGAGGCAAGGAGTTCTAATTGAATGTAGTCAATAGTTATGATAATATTATAACTTTCTTTTTAATTACTCTAATAAAATATAGTGTTTGCAAATTTATTTTCATAGGAATTAGAATGTGTATGTATGTATATATGTGTGTGTACATACACATATATGTATATGCCTGTATGATGAAAGAGGTACTAAAATCCACGCATTTTAAATCACTTTAAGCTTTAATAGCTTAAAATTTAATTGAGACTTTTGGGAGAAATGTAGGTGCTAAGCAATTTGTCATGCAATGGAATACAGTACTGTCACATGAATCTCAAACCATATATTCCAACAACCATCTCCTTTACTCTCCACTACATCCGATTCACTTGGGTTCAATTTAATATTTTCCATCAAGGATATTAAGCATATAATATATGTAAGATTTTATCTTTATACATTTACTTTTAGAGTCCTCTTTGATCTAGTGATACTGACTTTCTTGCTGTTCCATCAACAAGACACTCCATCTCTCAGCTCTGGGTAGTCTCTCCGGCTATCCCCCATGACTCAACCACTCTCTTTCCTCCTCTCTAAATATTGATCTAGCTTTGTCTAACTCCCAACTAAAATTCTACATTCCTTATTCCAGTGCCTTCCCTCTATTACTTCCTACTTATCTTTGTAGGGCTTGCTTTGTTTGTATTTGTTTACTCATTGTCTTCACCATTAGCTTGTAAGCTCTATGAGGGTAGTGGCTTGTCTTTCTCTTCTTTTTGCATTCTCAGTACTTAGTACAGTACCTATTATATGGTGGATACTTAATAAATTCTGATTGATTGTTATGTATATATAGAAAGATATAGAGACATACTTGTGTACACTTTTGTCCATGATTACTTAAAATTTGAAGGTGTGAAAAAAAGAAAGAAAAAATCAATTAAATTCCTTAGAAATTATTTAAAAGTAGTAATGCACATCTTCCAAATGTTCTTTCTTGGGCATTTCATCATTACACACACATACACACAATCACATATACATATACACATACATATGCGTATATGTATATGTATGTGTGTGTGATCAACTTTTCAGGTAAACTGAGGCTATTTTTTTCTCTATTTCATTTTTCTCTCTAATTGAACAAAGTATTACTTGATGAATGTGCCACAAACTTAACCCTCCCCCTACTTCAGGGCATAAAATGCATAGCACCTAATTCCTAAATTAACATGCATGAAATTCAATAACTTTAGCTGAATTTCATTCTGATTTTGTTAATTATCAATTAGTTATTTCAAAAGAATTTTCTGGAACATTGTAAGTAGCAAATATAGCTTGTCCATAATCCCTAATATAGTTAGGAATTAGGAAATGAATATAAAATTACCAAATTTCAGAGTTGTAATTTAACTCAATGATCATGTAGGCCAATCCATACTTGAAAAATAATGAACTAGTATTTTATAGATCTCAAGATCCCACCTGTCAGGGTAAGAACTCATCATTTGTCAAAAACTACTAGGAAAACTGGAAAGTAGTCTGACAGAAAACTTGATATACACCAACATCTCATACCATATACCAAGATAAGCTCAAAACAGGTATGTGATTCAGATACAAGAGTCAAATCATAAGCAAATTAAGAGAGTATGGGGAAAAATTGCTTCTCAGATGTATAAGTGGGGAAAGAATTCATGAACAACCAAGATATAGAGAGGATCAAATGAGGTAATGTTAATTTTTATTATGTTAAATTGAAAAGGGTTTGCACAAAGAAAACCAATGAAGCCAAAATTTGAAGAAAGCAGGAAATTGGGGGCAGGGAGTTAAAACAAATTTATCTGATAAAGGCATCAATTTTCAAATACATAGCAATATAAGCCAAATTTATAAGAATAAGAATTATTTCCCAATTGGTAAATGGTCAAAGGATATGAACAAGCAGTTTTCAGAAGATAGATCTGCATCAATAATGTTATGAAAAAGAAAAATGGAAGTTAAAACAACTCTAAGGTACCAGGTCAACACTTATCAAATTGACAAACATAACAAAAAGGGAAAATGACAAATCTTGATGAGGATGTGAGAAAACAGGAACAGTCATACATTTTTGGTGAAGATGCAAAATAGTCCAACTATTCTGGAGAACAATTTTAAGTAATGCCCAAAAGACTCTAAAATTGTGCATATCTTATAACTAGCAATACCACTACTAGGTCTATGCCTGAAGAAGATCATAAAAAAGGAAAATGATGCATATAAACAGAACTATTTGTAGCAGCTCTTATTATGGTGGCAAAGAATTGGAAATTAAGGATATTCTCCTTCAATGGGGAATGGCTTGAACAAGTTGTGGCATATGATTATGATGGAATATCATTATGCTATAAGAAAGGACAAGCAGGATGCTTTCCAAAAAGTCTGGAAAAACATGCAAAGTGAATGATGCAAAGTGAAGTGAGCAGAACCAGGAGAACATCACAATTACAGCAGTGTTATGTGATGATCAGCTATTGATAACTTATGCACCAGGCATCAAGAGCTTTACAAATATTATCTCATTTGATCCTCACAATAACACTGTGAAGTAAATAGTATTATCATCCTTATTTTCTAATTGAGGGAACTGAGGCAAACAGAGGTTATATGACCTAAGCAGGGTCAGAAAGCTAGCAAGTTCCTCAGCTCTTACTGACTCCAGACCCTATAACCATTATGTAACCAGCTACTTCTAGAAACAGAAAAAAAAACACAGAGAGAATGAATAAACAGAAACAGAACAGTAAAAAAAAAAAAAAGAATAAAGAGTCCAAGGACAGGGGCCCATTTCTTACACAGTTTTTTTTTAAGCAATTGGGGTTAAGTAACTTGCTCAAGGTTACACGGCCAGTTATTTCTGGGTGGGTGCTAAGTATTTGAGTCCGGATTGGATCCCCAGATCATCCCGACACTGGGGCCGGTGCTCTTACTTGCTGAGCCACCTGGCTGCCCCTCTGATACAGTTCTTGAGGTAAAGCCAATCAGATTAAATTTCTCAAGTCCTGTTATCTAGGGCAGTGACAATCTTGCAGTGGCTTTGAAAGACTGGCATAAGAAAAGATGAGATATTTAAACAAGGCACTGAAAAGAAAAACCTGAAGTTTAAAATGCATTTTTCATATTAAGGACCCTTTGGATTCTTGATGTGCTAAAATTCTATAAGATGTAAAAGAATCCACCCCTCCAGCTGTCCTTTTGTGACTTTTTTCTCTCAACTGAAATTGCCCCTGATTTATATTTTAACTAAATATGCATGTATGTGTGGAGAGAGAGAGAGAGAGAGAGAGAGAGAGAGAGAGAGACAGAGAGAGAGAGACAGAGAGAGAGAGAGAGACAGAGAGAGACAGAGAGAGAGAGAGAGAGAGAGAGAGAGAGAGAGAGAGAGACAGAGAGAGAGAGAGAGACAGAGAGACAGAGAGACAGAGAGAGACAGAGACAGAGACAGAGAATAAAAACATAAGGGGAAGGTCAAATACTGATTATTTTAAACCCTGAATTTCCAAATGAATGGTCATGTGTGTATGTGTGTGTGTGTGTGCGCGCGTGTGTGTATTCTTGAAGTCAGGTTAAACTAAGAATCTGAAAGGCACAGGCTAATGCTCAACTTTTCCTGAATTGACTAGACAAGTAGCAATATGATATGCACAATGGTTCTAGGGGTTAGCATATTTGCATAAACATATCAAGGAAAGAACCCATAGAAGGAGAAATGTTACTGTACAAATATCACAATTCTACTGGGATGAACAGTGAGTTTGAACAGAGGTCTTAAGTTTAATCCTTGTCTCTGCCACTTTAGTAACTGTGAGATCATAAATAAGTCTCTTCACCACTTTGATCCTCAATTTCCTCCTCTGTAGAATGAGGAACTTGTACTAAAAACCTTCTAAGACTCATTGCAGTTTTAAAATAATATCATGACTTCACTTTAGGAGAAAGGCTTGTTCAATTGTGTGTAAACTGAATCCTATTTTGAACATCACTAGGAACTCATTATATAAACAACCCATGACTAATCATTTTATAATTAGAATAATTATTCTATGTTTTGTATCAAATTTTGATTCTGTATAGTTGTTTTTCTTCAAATGAGATTCCTGATTATAAAAAATATATAGAAATTGCCAAATGAATAGGGTATATATCTCAGATACAGATATATGGAAAGTTTTTTTTTAAGGGATAATGAGTTCTTGTTGGTAATACATGAAAAAATGAAATAATTTCTCAAATACCATCGTTGAAAATAAACATATATGATGGGGGCAATGTCCTTAACTGCCTTTCCCATTCAAAGGTAAGCTATTTTTTTTCTTGAATGGAATGAAGTCTGTCCTCAAGACTTGACTGTCTTAAGGAAAGGAGAACCCTGGATTAACATTTATGTTTTTTGTGGTATTTTTGATGATGCTTCTAGAGATGATAACTGCTCCATGTAAAATGACCCACACTCTATGAAGATTAGAAAGTATCTTTCCCTGACCATTCAGCTGGAGACCAATGTCAAAATTCTTGTGTGTCTTTAAGAACTGTACATTAAAGATAAATGTGATAAAATATCTTGTAAGTTCATTAGCCCTGTTGTTCATGGACCTTCCAACTACCTAGTTTAATACTTTTTCACATGTATGTGGACATTTACTCACAACTCCATATACCTTCAAAGAAGTCAAGAGGAATTGATTTTTTTGAAGGGGGATGTTAAAAGTCATGATTTTTCTCAAACTAACAAGAGGACAAAAACATAAGGATTAGAAAATTTTTTACCTTGCTAGAATTATTATATTGATAATGGTTATCATCACCCAATTCCATGGGGGGAAGCCTAATCAAAGAAGGACTCTTCTAGCTTTAAGGGAGTCCCATGTGTGAATGAGGAAAGAATTGTTTGGTTTTGAATGACATTTTGGAAAGGATAATGAAATTGATCAAACAGTTTTCAAGCTATTATTCCATATGAATATTATCAGGTAGTTGAGAGGTGGTATAAGGGATCTTGAAGGTAGGAGCATACAAACTGGAATTGTAAGATAGAGCATTGTCTAATAATTGCACTTAGAGAACTATATGAGTTTTCTGCTAGTTTGTTTTAGAGATTCAACAGAATTCTTCCACATGGATTTATTTGTAATCATTAAACATTTGGGATAGGCTCTTGAAAGAACAAAACTTAATTCTCTCTATGGAAGCCAACTTTCCACATTCTTCCTAAACTACGAATTCCAATTTTTATCTCACTTCTGACTCTGTATATGTCTCTCTGTCTGTCTGTCTGTGTCTGTCTCTCTCTTTCTTTGTCTCTGTCTCTATCTCTCTCTCTGTCTCTGTCTTTCTCTCTCTGTATCTTTGTCTCTCTCTTTCTCTCTCTGTCTCTCTCTCTGTCTTTCTAAGTCTCTCTCTGTCTCTCTGTCTCCGTCTCTGTGTGTCTCTCTCTCT
>NW_027187358.1:24134817-24212365 GCF_028583685.1 Petaurus breviceps papuanus
TCTCTCTCTCTCTCTCTCTCTCTCTCTCTCTGTCTCTCTGTCTCTCTGTATCTCTCCTTTCTAGTGAGGGATCCCTACAGAGTTTAAACCCCAGATGCTCTCCCCAACCCCATGGGTAGCCAATCCTTAGCTAGACATCCATGACCTTGGTGGCTGCTTGTTGAGTTTGAGATGTCAGGAATTCCTGAGTCTCTCAGTGGGGAATAATTGAGAGTAGGAATAATTTTCTGCAGATTAGAGAATGACCTCTGACAAGAAGATGAACACAGGTCATACTATTGTTTAATAACTGATGTTATAGTTTCTAACTTTTTAAACTGTGGTGAACCAACCAGAATCACTGTCTTGCACCTCTGGGCTCTAGGACATGAGAGCAGAGTAAGACCCCCAAAATAGCAGTACCTTCATGTACTGGCAATATGGGTATGCTGCAATCATCTACATAATGAGGAAGAGTCAAACTTTCAATAAGAGGACAGGCAGGCCTTAGCAACAGCAATGCAGTAGTCTCAGGCCTGTGGCAATGTTCTGTCCCTGCATAGAGCTGAAGAGATCAGGCCCTAGTAGTAGCAGTAGTCCTGCCCTGGGTCTCCCTGAACTGATATGTAAGTATGGTAGAAGCAATAACCCATCCTCAATCTCCATGAAAGTTAAGTTTTTTGGGTTTTGCATTTTTTGGTCTTGGTTTGGGTTTTGGTTTTAGTAGTTTTTTTCTTGATTTTGTTTTTTGTATTAAGACCATACTTGACAATTATTCAGCTCATATGTCTAAAGGACCAGGCTTCTGGCATTACTTCATAGTCCCCTAAGTATAAAACAGCTATGTGGAGTGCCAGGCACTTCTCTTATGCTTTGCTAGTGGGGAAATTGATGGAATTTAAAAGGATTTAAGTACTTTGGTGGGGGAAAACAATTCCATCATTTGTTCTGTAAAGTTTGGATTCTGTCAAAATCCTACATTGAAGGATCTAGAAGGCCACATGACTAAAGGAGTGATTCTCTAATTATGACTAGACTAGACTTTGCCTGCCCCATTTCCACTAGGCTACTAGCAGTGTAGCACCAGCCCTCTTCTGAATCTCCACAAAAATACAGGGATAGACTCAAACCTATCTACCACACCTCAAATAATTGGAGTCTAGGAATATGACGCTTTCTTGGACGTGTGATCACAATGAAAGCCACTGTTTGCTCTAAAATAGAGGGTAACAGTTTAGTCTCAGCAGTTTACCACATTCCTAATAAAATGTGGTTTTACAAATGATAGTCATAGATAGCTAGTAAATCCTTTTATCAAGTAATGAGTAAACAGAAGCAGAGATGTTATATGGATTTGAGTAGATGAGTGAATTCACAAGAATAAATTATCCCAGCTCAATCAAGGCCAGAGAATGATCTCACTAAGAAAAGTCTGTTCTTGGAAATCTCTAGAGCTGCATTCATGTTTGTGGCTGGCTTTCTCACATATCTATAGCTCAGAAGTCATTTTCCATTCCCTATCCAAAAGTTCACCTTTTTTCATTAGCTTTCTCTCCTCTAATCTCCCAGCAGTCTCTGTGAAGCAAAAGAAGTCTCTTTCCCCCATACACAGATACACAGCATTGCAGACTCAGAAGTCTCTTGACCAATCAAATCATGTCTCCTCTCTCTCATATCCATCTTGAAGTCACAAAGGGTTATCCCTCAGCAAATAGTCCCAGGCTTGGGGGTGGGAGTGGAGTTACACTGACAAGACAGAGAAATAATTACTCATTGCATTTAATAAACAATATACTTTTAAATTTTTAATAAGACCATGAGTGTTTAAAAAATTCAAGACCAGGGGTTTGCAAATGAAAACTTTATTCTTTTGCTTCTATTTTGAAATCTTCACATGCTTTCCAAAGATACTAATCTATACCCAGCTAGAAAGGAAAGGGCCATGCAGGTCTATATCTCCATATGAGCTGATTTTCTAGAATAGTTCAGAGATTTAATGTCTTTGGGTTTGTGAGTCACTGACCAGCAAGAAATAAATGTTTAATAGATTCAGATTGTTACAGGACAAATGTCACAATGACCAGATAGTGTCCTCTCTTGTCAATAGGATTTCCATTTGCATAGAACAAAGTGTTCTATGAATTACATTTGCTACAGGAAAGAGTATAGAACTGTGAGAATTACATTAGTTTGCTTTACTTACCTATTGTCAGTGGATATATTAGTCTCCTGCCACAACAGATAGGTTTAGAAACCTTTCAAAGAGAGAAAAAACATGGGAAAGCAGACTCTCCTCTAAATCTTAGGTTGTTTCCAGAATGTGTTAATCTGCTGTGCTACAAATCTGTGCATCCTAGCTGTCCTTATGTGTGATAATAGTGACTGGAATATCAGCACAGTTTTAGGGATTGATTTCAGTAGCAAAAATTGAGTAAATTGAATCACATACAAGTGCATAAAATTGAGAGTTTAAAGGGCCCTTAACAATCACCTAATCCAGACCTTTCATTTTACAGATGAAGAAACAGTTCCAGAAAGTTGGAATAATTGAATTCACACAGGTAAATGAGCAGTCAGGCTTTAAAACCAAATTCTCTTAATCAGGCCTCTTGTTAATTCATAATATGGCAGTGGGACTTGCATCATTCAATGCCTGTAACATAGTGATTAGGTGCCTGTGCTTGAACTTCAGCTTGCAAAATCCCATTTCTCCCTAGCCTCAAATCTCCCTAGCCTCAGAGCATTATCTCTGCCTGTTTCTCTGCCTAGCAACCATTCATGATCAAGCCCCAGGCAAATGTTTATCTCCCCTTGGTAAAATAGCAAGCTGCATTTATGAATCCTTCACTAGGTTATCTATAAGTAACTCCCTACCTAATTATATACATCCTGAATCCCTTGTTAGCTTGGGACATATGTATATTCCCAACATTCATCCTGTCAAACATGACATTAATGGGTGGCAGCTTGGTCAGCCCTGACTGTGTAATGCCAAGCAAAGGCAACTTCCCAAGGTTCAAAATACCAGCATAGGTGCTCTCCATTTTATTCAGTGACAAATTAATTTAATATAGCATAATTCACAATACAGCATTTATAATGGAAATGCAAATTTAAAGATCTTCCCTGCCCCTAGGCCCTTTGATAGGCTGTAGAAACTCTGAGAACCTTCCTTGATTCGAAAGTGTATTCTTCCTCCTAATAGGCTGAATGTGGTTACATGGAGCCTGTGGCAGGCATATTCAAGAATGCCCATACCTTGATGTTGTGTGATTGGGCAGTGGGTAAAGAGGGTGGTTACATTCTCTGACCCAGAAGAAGGCTATATAATCGTTGATTCGAGGCTATGCTTTGGGGCTCACTTTGAGAAGTTTTCTGCGATTTGATCAGATGAGACTCTAGGAAGCCGTTGTTGAGAGCCCCCCAACTTTGAAAAACTTAGATGTTGATTTGGTATGGATGTAATGGTTGGACAGTTTGGAAACCTGTCTACTTGATCCTGAAGTTCAGGGCACTGTTAACCCATTTTGAGTTGTTTTCCTTTAACAAAGCAGATCTAAGAACCTGTATTGGAAGCCACCCTGGGGACGCTGGGGTGCTTGCTGCTACAGACTGCTACCTGACTTAATGACATTTCAAGGCTAAAAGCACACCTCCATGCAGCCCCTCCTTGGGCTATTTCCTGGTGAATTCTGGTCAATACACCTGCCCAATAGATATTAAAAGTGCATGTTCCTTTAAGAATTGACCACTCCTTAACTCCTCCCTAATCTCACCCTGACTCACCTAGTTAGCATATTTGGTGCAAGTTTTACTATAACTATCCTATATAAACTATATAATATACCCCCTCTAAGGTCACAGGTTCCCTAAGAAGTCTTGCTTGCTATATAGCATAACAATAAAACTTTGCCACCTTAACTTAGAGAATGCTTGAGTGCATGAATTCATTCCAGACTGCTTTCCAGGGACTCTGGTTATTGGGATTCCTGGACTCCCTGAACTCCCTGACTTCCATGTCAATAGGTCCTTATAATTAATCAATAAATATGTAGTAAGTGCCTATGATGTAGTCCACTGTGGTAGTAATATTCATTATGGATAGAAAATTAAATCTGGCTTGTGTTGTATAGGGCTTTAAAAGTTGAGCAAAGGAGGTTATATTTTACTCTAGAAATAATAGCAAACAGTTTTAACTTTTTCAGACTACTATAAGGCCCTGTAATATAGGTTAAGGACTTAAGTTTTATTGTACACAACTGTCCAGGGATTGGAGTCACTAATCACAAAGAGGCAGAGCAATGCTTAAAATGTTGGGCTTGGGTCTAGAAGACTGATATTCAAATCAGACCACTGATACTAGCTGGGTAACCCTCAGCAGTACCCCAACTTCCCTAGGAATTATGCACTATCATACAAGTCTGACCATCTGAGTAGGTGACTTTCCTACAACTAAACTTCCATATGCTTATGAAATCACATATCCTTAGTTATTTGAATTTGTTTCTCTCAATATATAGGTCTTGTCAAGGCAGATAATAATGACAAACAAGTATGAGATTCTTAGGAACAAGATTTTCTAATTGAATTCATATCCTTGTATATGAATTTCCATCTGCAAAGATTCAAATTACTGTTGGAATTTCACCACTTGATCTGGTATCAAAACCTGGCTTTACATTTTTTTTCCTTCACTGGAATTCAAACTAAGACTCAAACCCAAGAACTTTTTGGTCTAGCTTTCCATTCTGTCAGCACCAGATTTGAGCCTCTGACCTATTTGGCATCATCTTTAGTTACAGGACAGAGGCTGACCTGCTAAAATGCTTTTAAACATTGAAGGTTTTATCCCCATGATAACCTCATTCTGCTGACGTGCAATGAGCTGTATCTGTGGTCATCAAGTTTTTAAATGTATTCTTTGTAGAAAGGAAATCAGAAACAGCTATTAAAGCTATTAACTTACTGCTTTGTTATAACTTGAAGACTATTAAACCTTAAAGGATTTAGGAAGCCATTGAATTCCAAAGCTCTTTTGTTCTCCCTGAACTATCCTTTCTTAGTTTGTATGGCAGGTTAAATTACTTATTCCCACAAGTCTCAGAGAGGATATCATGAAAGCATATATGGAGTGCTGTTTTTTTTTTAAGGTCACCTTAAATGTCTCCATTGTAAATAATAACCAAAAAATCATCAGTCTTCAGGTTTTTTTTTTCTTCCTAAATGTATTTTATTAGTTTGTGTCTTTAGGAAATAGATAGGAATACAACAATAATAATTTTGAAATATATCACCCATTTCTACCCATCTGATTTAAATTATTGATTGACCTGGGCTGATAGGCAATTAGGCTGGGGAACAGTAACAATATTTATGATAACCTTTGCAAAAAGTTTAAATACATATATATTCTATTTTCAAATGTTACACTTTCCTTGACACCTCATTGAACCCTTAAAGCCAATTTTTTTATTGAAGATAGTAGAGATAAAGATTATCCAAAATGACTGCAAAAATTTATCTAAAATTTGCATTTGAAATATATTTGAGTACTTCAAAGAATAATAAACTTAGAGGTAAAAGAGAGGACACAGATTACCACATGCAATCTCCTTATTTTACAGATAAGGAAACCAAGACACAAAGTGGTGAAATTGTTAAGCATTAAAGCCATGATTTGCATTCATATCCTTTGACATGAAACCCAATGCTCATTCTAAATTATACACCACTGCCCACAAAACAACGAAGTTATATTGTGAAGATTTCATATAAAATGAATTCATGAATGAATGAATATTTATTAGGCATTTGCTATAGGGAAAACAATGTTCCAAGAACTTGGAATACAAATAGAAAAGCAAGACAGCCTCTTCTCTCAAGAAGTTCACATTTTAATATGGTTAAGACATCACACATAGGAGGGTTAGTTGACATATTCCTTCTCCTAATTCTCTTGAAAGATGCCTTGTTGGTGTCATAAGGCTGGTGTGTCTATTCTGTGGACAATTTATTGGAAGCTGGTGGGTATGACTGGTCTCTTCTCCCCAGGTGTTGGCACCTGGATAATGATTATAAGGACTTGTCTGTATAGCCAGTTGTCTTGGACAAAGTTTGGGCTGAAGGGACTTCCATTACTCAAGTTCTTGGGCTTACCTACTTATTAATGTCAGTTGGTCAATGGTCAGTTTTGATGTTTACAAGCAAGGACAGCCTGTTCACAGGAGATTCTCATTGTGGGATAAAAGAGTTCAGAATCTGAATCTGAGATCAGAAAAGGTCTTTATTCTTTCTCATGAGCAAGGGCCCTCTGCCCCTGTCACTCAAATGCCCTCTGCCATGGACACAGCAGCAGGTAGAAGCAAGCCCATGGCTATATAACCTTCTAATGCAGAAACTCAACCCCTCAACTGGCCTTCACTCTCATTGGTAGGGAGGCCGGCCCACAACCTAAGCACTGGAATCTATCTTAGAGACAAAGGACATATAAACATGTGTGTGTGTCAAATGCAAAGCCAGGAAGACAGGTTTATCCTTACTTGCCATATCTTGGCTGAGGTGGCACTGGGGAGGGTCTCCATTGCTCTAAGTGCCAGATTCCTGTAAGGTGAGGTGACTTCTAAATTCAGGCCTAGTGGATGTTGAAGCCACACTAGATTTGATTTTTCAGAAGGGGAAACCACTAAAAATTATCTCTCACAAATCCCCCCTGTTCTTTTACACCTTTTGAAGTTTCCCCACTTTTCTTAATTCTAATTACCCTCATTGCATCGACAACATAAAAGGGGGCAGTTCCCTTTATGAGTGTAGATGCAGACATTCAAAAGAAAACAATAACAAACAATTGTCCTGTTAAAGTCCAAAAGTCTCTTTTCACACTGCTATCTGTATCTGAGGAAGTCCTCTGGTCACTTAGGGCCATAAATCTTCAGTCCTGCATCCAAGTCTCTATTTCTTCCACCTTCTTTCATTCATTTATCTACAAAAGGAATTTTGCTATTAATTTATTTTTTTATCAAATGCTTTACTAACTTCTAGTTTACATCATTCATTTCAAATTCGTTACAAATTTTCTCCTTGATTTTCCCCTCCTCACCATGCCAAAATAGCAATCTCATGGGATATCCCCTCCTCCAATCTGTTCTCTCGCATATTTTCTCCCATACCCAACTTTCCAGTAGGGCACGGTGGATCTCTATGCCCCAGTGCATGTATGCCTTATTTCCCAATTACAATTATAATTACAAGTAAATTTATATATATATTATATATATATATATTAAACATTTTATTTTAAAACTTTGAATTCCAGGTTCATTCCCTTCCTTCCTTTTCACCCAACCTTACTGGGAAGATATGCAATTCAGTATAGGTTGTAAATGTGTACCTATGCAAAATATTTCCATAGTGAATATATTACAAAAGACTGACTATATTTCCCTCCCTCCTATCCCACCTCCCACTTGTTGTTTTCTCTACTTTGATCCTTTCCCTTTTCAAAAGTGGGGGCTTCTAACTTCCCTCCCTCCCCCCAAGCCTGCCCTCCCTTCCATCATCCTCCTTTCATCCCCCAACTCTCCTATAGGGTGAGATACCCTATTCAGTGTGTATGTTATTCCCTCCCTAAACCAAATTCAAAGAGAATAAGGTTGACCCATTCCCTTTTGCCTTCCTGTTTGTTCTTCCCCTCCATTGTAACCATTTTCCCTTGCCTCTTCTATATGAGATAGTTTACCCCATTCTGTCTCTCCCCATCTCCTCTCATTATATTCCTCTCTCACAGCTTAGTTTTACCTTTTAAGTATCATCTCTTCCTATTAAATTGGTACTGTGCCCTCTATCTATGTATACCTGTACACATATATGCACACATTAGCATACGTATTCATATGCCCATATACTTCATATATAGACATATATGTATATAGGTATGTGTATATATATACATATATATATACACATTTCTATTCCCTCCAACTATTAAATTAATACTGAGAAAATTTTCATAAGTTGCTATTATCATTTTTCCATGTAGGAATATAAATAGCTCAACTTTGATGAGTTCCTTATGATTTCTTTTCCATGTTTACCTTCTCATGTTTCTCTTGTTTCTTGTATCTCAATGTCAAATTTTCTATTCAACTCTTATTTTTTTCATCAAGAATGCTTGAAAGTGGGGCGGCCAGGTAGCACAGCGAGTAAGAACACCAGCTCCAGTGTTGAGAAGACCTGGAGATGAATCCCAGGCTCAGACACTTAGTACCCACCTAGAAACACCTGGCCATGTAACCTTGAGCAAGTTACTTAACCCCAATTGCTTAGGGGCAGCCAGGTGGCTCAGCGAGTAAGAGCACCAGCTCCAGTGTTGGGATGACCTGGATCAAATCTGGGCTCAGATACTCAGCACCACACCCAGAAATAACTGGCCGTGTAACCTTGAGCAAGTTACTTAACCCCAATTGCTTCAAAAAAAAAAAAAAAGAATGCTTGAAAGTCCTCTATTGCACTGAGTAACCATATTTCCCCTGAAACATGATATTCACATTTGCTGGGTTGGTGATTCTTTATTTTAATCCCAGTTCTTTTGGCCTCCAGTATACCATATTCCAAGCCCTTCAATCCCTCAGTGCTGATTGTGTTTCCACAATATTCACATTGTTTCTTCCTGTCTGCTTGTAATATTCTCTCCTTTATCTGGTAATTCCAGAACCTGGCTATAATATTCCTAGGAGTTTTCTTTTTGGTATCTTTTTCAGGAGGTGACCGGTAGATTTTTTCACCCTCTATTTTGCCCTCTGGTTCTAAAACATCAGGGCAGTTTTCCTGGAGAATTTCTTGAAGGATGATTTCTAGGTTCTTTTTTTGATCCCGGATTTCAGGTAGTCCAATAATTTTTAAATTCTCTCTCCTGGATCTCTTTTTCAGGTCAGTGGTTTTTATGAGATATTTCACATTGCCTTCTATTCTTTTATTTGTTTGGAACTGTTTAATAGTATCTTGATTTCTCATGAAGTCACTAGCTTCCATTTGCTCCAATCTAATTCTGAAGGAATGATTCTCTTCAGTGAGCTTCTGAGATTCTATTTCCATCTGGAAAATTCAGCTTTTTAAGGCATTCTTCTCCTCATTGCCTTTTTGAGCCTCTTTTGTCATTTGAGTTAGTCGGTTTTTTAAAGTGTTATTTTTTTCAGTCAGGTTGTTGACTCTCATTTTATAATTTTTTTGCATCATTCTCATTACTCTTCCCAATTTTTCCCCCACTTCTCTTATGTGGTTTTCAAAATCTTTCTTAAGCTCCTCTATGGCCTGTAAGCAGCTTAGCCTTTTCTGGGAAGCTTCTGGTGTAGGAGTTTTGACTTTGTTGTCTTCCTCCTGTTCCATGCCCCAATCTTTTTGTCCCCAAAAAAGGAATCCAGAATCGGACAGGTGTGCTTTCCTTGCTTCCCTTATTTGCTCATGTTGCCGCTCAATTACTTGACTTTTGAGCTTTTTGCCACAGTAGAACTCTGCTACCAGAGGGGGGGAGCTTTTTCCCAATAGCTGGGGTTTTCAGAGCTGCTGGAGCTATTAGTTGGGTGCCTTCTCTGAAGCCTCCACACTCTCTGGCAAACTGGTCATGCACTCCAGGACCTCCACCCTAAAAGGCAATCCAGATCCAAGCAGGTTAAAGCAAGAGTGATTTCCCCTCAGACTACTAGCTTGATCCTCCTACAATGTGCAGACCAGGGACTCTGAAGCAGCCACATGGCAATGGCTGCCCTGCTGCAGCACCTCAGTCACCTTTCCCTCTAGGGGGTAAAGGCCTAACCACACTCCTAAACTCCTGGTTCACAAAGTCCATACTGCACTGACTTCTCACTTTGTCCTTAGCTTCTATGGGTTGATAATTCTGGAAACCACCACAGTTGCTGATGATCTGAAGTCCCTCCAGCCAGTGGCTGGTTGTGGCCAACCTGAGGCTAAAACCTCCAGCTGGTGCAAGGCTGGGCTCAGCTCCTAACAAACTGTGCTGGCTGCTTCCTGACAGCCTACCAGGCTGTTCTCAGCAGGAGGTTAGCTTCTCTGTGTCATTTTGTGGGTTCTGTAGCACCAAAGTTTGTTCAGATTCACCTTTTACATGAATTGGAGGAGGTGGAAGCAGGAGACCTGCAGAAGTCCTGTTTCTACTCTGCCATCTTGACTCTGCCCCCTAAAAGTTTATTTTTTTTAAATATAATCCCTTCATATCCAACTCATGCTGTGACCTCTGTGTCTACATGTACATATATATGCATGCACTCACATATATATTTATGCACAAGTTCAACCTCCTATACATACATACATATATATGTATGTATGTGTGTACATACACACAGATGTATATGTGTATATGTATGTGTATATGTATATGTATGTATGTATTCCCTTCAACTATTCTCATACTGAGAAAAGTCTTATGAGTTACAATTATTGTATCTCCATTTAGGAATGTAAATAGTTCAACTTTAATAAGTTCCTTATGATTTATTTTTCCTGTTTACCTTCTCATGCTTCTCTTGTTTCTTGTTTTCGAAATTCAAATTTTCTGTTCAGCTCTGGTTTTTTCATCATGAATACTTGAAAATCCTCTATTTCATTGAATGACCATATTTACCCCTGAAGCATTTGTACTTGTTTTTCCTGGGTAGGTGATTCTTGGTTTTAGTCCTAGCTTCTTTGACCTCCAGAATATCATATTCCAAGGCCTTCAGTCCCTTAATGTGGAAGCTCTTAGGAAAACTCTAATTGTGTTTCCACAATACTCAAATGGTTCCTTCTGACTTCTTGCAGTATTTTCTCCTTGACCTGGGAACTCTGGAATTTGGCTATAATATTCTTAGGAGTTTTCTTTTTGGTATCTTTTTCAAGAGGTAATTAGTGAATTCTTTCAATTTCTATTTAACCCTCTGGTTCTAGAATATCAGGGCAATTTTGCTTGATAATTTCTGGAAGGATGATGTCTAGGTTCTTTTTTTTTTAATACAGCTTTCAGGTAGTCCAATAAATTTTTTTTAAAGCAATAGGGGTTAAGTAACTTGCTCAAGGTTACACGGCCAGTTATTATTTCTGGGTGTGGTGCTAAGTATCTGAGCCCAGATTTGATCCAGGTCATCCCCACACTGGAGCCAGTGCTCTTACTTGCTGAGCCACCTGGCCACCCCAAGTGCAATAATTTTTTAAATTATCTCTCCTGTGTCTATTTTCCAGGTCATTGGTTTCTCCAATGAGATATTTCACATTGCCTTCTATTTTTTCCTTTGTTTGGATCTGTTTTATAGTATCTTGATATCTCATAAAGTCATTTAGCTTCCAATTGTGCCAATATAATTTTGAAGGAGTTATTTTCTTCAGTGAGTTTTTAAAGTTCCTTTTCCTTCTGGCAAATTTGGCTTTTTAATACATTCTTCTCTTCATTGGTTTTTGGGCCTCTTTTGCCATTTAAGTTAGTCTATTTTTAAGGTGTTATTTTCTTCAGTAATTTTTTTGGGGGGAGGGAGGGTCTCCTTTAGCAAGCTATTGACTTCCTTCTCATGATTTTCTTGCATCATTCTCATTCTCCTTCCCAATTTTTCCTGTTCTTCTCTTTCTCGATTTTCAAATTCTTCTTGAGCTCATCCATGGCCTGTAACCAATTCATAATTTTCTTGGAAGCATTTGATGCAGGAGTTCTGACTTTGTTGTCTTCCTCCCATTCCATGTTTTAATCCTTTTTGTCCCAAAAAAAGAAATCTGTGGTCTCTTTATGTTTCCGCTGCTTGCTCATCTTGCCAGTCAATTACTTGGCTTTTGAGCTCTTTGTCACTGTATAACTCTGCTTCCAGAATGGAGAAAGCTTTGCCCCAAATGGCTGGGGTTTTCACAGCTGCTGGAGCTATGAAAAGGGTGCCCTCTCTCCAGCCACTACAAGCTCTGTCACACTGGCCACACACCCCAGTACCACCACCCAAGACCACAATCCAGATCCAAGCAGGTTAAAGCAAAAGCGATTACTCTTTGAATAGTTGTTTGGTCCCCCTACAATCTGCAGGCCAGGAGTTCTGGAGGACACCATGTGGCAGCAGCTGCAGCCACCCCACCTCAGCCACTTCTCTCCCTGGGGGCAGATCTCACTCTTCTATTCCTGTGTTCCAACTGAGTTCCACACTGATATTTTACTTTTTCTTAGGTGTTTATGGGTTAAGAAGTCAGGAAACTACCACATCTGCTGGAGATTCACTCTCTTGAAGTCTGCTCTGGCCACCACTAGTTGGGGCCTACTTGGACTTGGCATCACTCACACAGGACTGTGCTTGGCTCCCAGCACAATGTGATAGACCCTTCCTGTTGGCCTGCCAGACTGCTTTCATCAGGAGATTTGTTTCTCTGGGTCACTTTGCAGGTTGTGTAGCTCTAAAATTTGTTTAGAGTCATTTTTTTTACATGTATTGGAAGTGATTGGACTGAGAGCTCATGTCAAGTGTATGCTTCTACTCCACCATCTTGGCTCTGCCCCTATAGTATTGAATTTAAATGATCTTTAAATGTTTGATAGAATTAACTTGTGAATCCATCAGGTCATAGGTACTTTCTCTTAGGGAGCTCAATGACTATTTAATTTATTTTTCTAAGATAGGGTTATTAAATTATTTGATTTCCTCTTCTGCTAATCTGAGCAGTTTATATTTTCATAAATATCCATCCATTTCCCTTAGTTGTCAGTTTTACAGGCAAACAATTAAGCAAAATGGTTATTAATTATTGCTTTAATTTAATCTTCATTGGTGATGCATTCACCTTTAAAAAATTTTTATATTAGTAATTTGGTTTCCTCTTTATCTATGTTAATGAGTTTTTTTAATAAAACCAATTCCTAGTTATATATACACATATATATGTATATACATATATATGTATATATATATGACAAAAAAAGAGATGCACAATAGGTGTAATTCATATATTGGCAAAATATGATTTGCAGACAAAAAGTGCCTTAAAATTTATTATCCAGGAAATGTGTGATCAGAAAAGGAAGTGGCACGGTAAAGGATATTTATGTAAAGGATAAGAGATGAGACAATCCCAGTAAAGTACTGGAAACAACCAAATATTAAAAGACCTAGATGAAGACCTCCACAAAATTGAGTAAATCTCTATTTAGGGTAGGATATGTATACAAATGATCACAATGAGAAGGAATGGATTAT
Organism: Petaurus breviceps papuanus; assembly: GCF_028583685.1. NCBI lineage: Eukaryota > Metazoa > Chordata > Mammalia > Diprotodontia > Petauridae > Petaurus > Petaurus breviceps. Next base: position 24,148,005 of record NW_027187358.1, read on the forward strand.
TTGTGCTTTGTACAAATGGAGTGAATAATATTGATAATAGTAACTAATATTTACCCAATAATTTCTGATTTTCAAAATGCTTTACAAATATTTCATTTTATTCTCACATAAATTTGGAAGGTGGATATTATTATCCTCATTTTACAGATGAAGAAACTGAGTTATACAAGATATTTGACTTACCCAGTTACATAGTAGCTGAGGTCAGGTATGAACTCAGGACTTTCTAACGCTAGGTTCAGAACTCTATCCATTTTACCACCTGGCTACCTCAAATTTTATTAGCTAGCATCCATATAGCACTTTAACATTTACAAAGCACTGAAAGTTATCTCATTTAATTCACATAATAACAATGAGAAAAGTAGGTATTATTATTATTATGTTCATTTGTTCATTTTATAGATGAGGAAACTGAGACAGGCACACAGAGCTCAAGTTTTGTTTGTTTGATTAGTTTTACAGTATCAGAGCAAGTAAGTGTCTGAGGCCAGATTTGAATTCATCTCTTCCAGACTCCAGATCTAGAGTGCTATCTTTGATGGCATTGATGAGATTGTGGGAATAGCGATAAGGATTGGACCTGTAGCTTCAATGGTATGAGCAATCAATACCCACGTGAGAAATGTTCCTATATAATACAGGTTGGTATCTTCTCCACAATTTAGAGTATTAGAAAGTTGCCTTCAACATAAAGAACTTAAGTCACTTGCCAAGGATCAGAAGTGGTGTCCAGGTCTTTCAGGTTCCAAGTTCATTTTTCTATCCTCCACACCACATGGTCTTGTCTATGATTTCCTGGTGCCACAATGCCATCAAAATATCAGAGTATTTTGTTTGTGAGTGATTTGGACCATGTGTTTATGTTCACATGAGCATCACTTTCTCTGTCACTTTTTACTATAAAATACTCTAGAAAGTGGTCATTAGAAAGAAAATGAAATATAATACACATTATCCAATTAAGCTTTTTATACTCAATATCATAGGTACAGAGTTTGAAATTTTCATCAGTACTTAGTCTCTGAATTTTCTGTTATTATAGTCACTCAAACACTGAGTGTCTCTACACTCTTATCTCCACAATTCCCAAGAAAATTTCAGTCATTTTTTGAAAATAAAAAATATCCAAGATCTAGCTTAACACTTCCCATATACGATCACCTATACAATCTCCATATACAAATACATGTACAATTCCTAAGACTCATTTTGCTTTGTATTTGATTATATGAAAAAAAATGTCCAAGGTCTGTACCTTTAAAGGTACCTTTAAGGACCCTGCTAAGGTCTCTGCCATCATTTCTGCTATTTTCTTTCTTCTCCTGTTTTATGTCCTTTAAAAATTCTCAACATACAAATCCTTTCCACAGTCTCCTATATCTTTGTGTGTGTGTGTGTGTGTGTCTTTTCCTTTCAAGTAATTATTTAGATTCAAAGTATATTATTGTGGTATAATAGAGTGAGTTCTACAGTCAGAATTAACAACCCTGAATTGGAATCCTTTCTTTGACATTGACTGGTTGATGCGACTAGTCAATTAATATTGTAGAGCCTCAATTTCCTTACATATAAAAATTGAGATAACATTAATGCACTTTTGTTGTTGGTGAGTTGTTTTTCAGTTGTGTCCAGTTCTTTGGCAAAGATACTGCAGTGATTTGCTATTTCCTTTTCCAGCACATTTTACAGAAGAGGAAACTGAGGCAAAGGTGGTTCAGTGAGTTGCCCGGGCTCACATAGCTAGTATGTATCTGAGACCATATTGAAACTCACAAAGTTGAGTCATTTTGACTCTAGCCCAGACACTCTACTCACTGTGCCAATTATAGGCCATTGCATAGAAAGTACAATTTTAAAAATTGAAAGAGTTATTTTGTTTTTGTATAAAATTTTGAATGATACCTTTAAAGCTTTATACTTTTATAACTTTATACCATTTGTCCAATGTGGAGAATAAACTTCACAGGGTCTGAGCTAGACATTATGATGCTATAACTACAGTTGGGAAACAATTAGAATAAAACATAATGTTACAAGTTTTACAAATAGTACATGGATTTTAGTATTATCAGGCCTATGGGAGTCATTTCATTTGAGGCACATGAACCACTAAAAATTACCATTCAAAGGATAGTAAAGTTGACTAAAATATAAAAATCATAAAAATATCTGCCATTTGGAAATTCAGACATTAAATAAAGAAAAATCAAGGTTCTTTAGGGGCAACTAAAACTTTAGCAACCAAATTTCTTTTGTTCTGGTATTTCACTCTTCACATAGTATCACAAAAATCACAGTACGGAATTAGATAAGAATGTGGTGCTATCTAGTCTAAATGTTACCTAATTAAAAAGTCTATGATATAACAAGCAAATAGTCACCTAGTCCTTAAATAAAGTTAATTCACTAGCTCCAGAAGTGTCCCTTTCCAATTTTGAACAGCTGAAATCATTAGCAAGGTTTTCTTAAATCCCAAATTTCCATCTTTAACATTTCTCCCTGTAATATTGATTCTATCTGTGTGGGACAGTCTATTCTCTTTTCCAGAATATAGTTCTTTAAACACTTGAACACAACTAACAAATGTTCCTTGAGTCATTCACCCCCTCCCCAAGCCAAACATTTACAGGTTCTTCAATCAGTTTTCATATGATGATTTCTAGGTCCTCACCCTCTTAGAATTCCCTTCTCCTTAACAAAGTTCTTCCAAAAATGTGGCAGCCACTGAGCACAATATTTTAGATGTATAATCAGTTGATATTTCCCCTCTTCTCAACATTATGCCTTTCTTAATGAAGCCTCAAAGACCAAATTAGCTCTTTTTCTTTGGTAAGAAGAGGCTTCCACATCATAGTATTACTTTATACATACTTGTATTCAAGTAAGATCTTTGTCTTTTCAGACAAATGCCAATTTTACCATATCTCCCTGTTCTTATGTTTATTTAATTTTAACTCAAGTGGAGTAGTTTACATTATTTCTAATAAATTTGTTTTACTAGACTCAGCCAAATGTTCTAAAGTTACTGTGTTTATATATATACACATATACACACACAATTGGGTGCATATTGTATATTGACATTTTTTATTCCTTTACCTAGGTTATGATTAGGATGCCTTATATTCCTATATTCAAGTCATTGATACAAACATTATGCAACACACTACGTAGCAAATAATTCTGAGACACTACTAGAGATCTCTTTTTAAGTTGACATGAAACCATTAATGCTTGTTTTTGTGTTTACCCTATAATCATCAAGTCCATATCATTCTATATTTTCTAAAAGATCATATCCAGATGGCTGACTAGACTGACCCTACTAACAGAGGCAGAGAGAGAGAGAGAGAGAGAGAGAGAGAGAGAGAGAGAGAGAGAGAAGGAGGAGGAGGAGGAGGAGGAAGAGGACGAGGAAGAGGACGAGGAGGAGGAGGAGGAAAGGAAGAAAGGAAGGAAGGAAGGAATATATATAATATATATGTCTATATAGGAGTGTATATGGGCATATGAATACATATTTGAAGATGTGTATATATGTTTACAGGTATACATAGATAGAGGGCACAGGACCAATTTAATAGGAAGTGATGATACTTAAAAGATGAAATTAAGAGGTGAGAGAGGAATATAATGAGAGGAGATGGGGAGAGACAGAATGAGGTAAACTCTCATATAGAAGACACAAGGGAAAATGGTTACAATGGAGGGGAAGAACAGGAAGGCAAAGGGGAATGGTTCAACCTTATTCTCATTGAATTTAGCTCAGGGAGGGAATGACATACACACTAAATAGGGTATCTCACACTACAGGAGAGTAGGGGGGAAGGGGATGAAAGGGGGGATGATGGAAGGATAGGGCAGGCTGGGGGATAGGGAATTTGGAAGCACCCTCTTTTGAAAAGGTACAGGATCAAAGTAGAGAATAGAACAAGTGGAAGGTGGGATAGGAGTGAGAGAAATATAGTCAGTCTTTGACAATATATGTATTATGGTAATATTTTGCATAGCTACATATGTACATCCTATACTGAACTGCTTATCTTCCCAGTAAGGGTGGGTGATAAGGGAGGAAAGAAATGAATCTGGAATTCAAAATTTTTAAATCAAATGTTTATATGTATATATATATATATATAGATAGATAGATAGATAGATAGATAGATAGATATACATATACACACACACATATATATACTATTATTAATACTATTTTATATGTAGTATGAAAATAAGATATACAGGCACTGGGGCATAGAGATCCACCATGACCTACTGGAAAAGTCGAAGGGGGTATGGGAATAAATATGGGAGAGAGCAGATTGGAGGAGGGGATATCCTGTGGTACCACTATCTTGGGGTGGTGGGTAGGGGAAAAATGGGGAGAAAATCTGTAACTCAAAAATCTGGTGGAAATGATTGATGTAAATCAGAAATTAATAAAGCATTTGGGAAAAAAATTTAAATTAAGGCAAACCCCAAATCTGTTATTTACAAGAAATACATCTAAAAAGCAGAAAACAAAGTGAATAAAAATGAGAGGTCGATACAAAATTTAGTCTGTACAGATTACATAGAAAAAGGAAAAAAATAAGCAAGGGTTATAGTCCAAAAAAACAAAAAATTAACAATAGATACATCCAAGGAAATTACATTATGCTATCCCAAATAACCCTAAATCTAAATACAAAAGGGAAATAAATGGAATCAGAGAAGTCAACAAAATTAGCACAATAATGGGAGTTTCCAATGTTCCTCTTCCAGAGTTGAAAAAAAAAACTGTTGGGAAGATAAACAAGAAGAAAGTTAAAGAATTGAAAATATTTTTTTGGAAAAATTAGTTCAAATCCTAATGGAATCTTCTGAAGTGGACCACTGAAATTTCAGATACTTCTCAGCAAAAAAAAAAAACGTCCATACAATGTGGCACAGAGATATTGCAAATAAATGTAAAAAGACAGAAATATTTTATAGACTACTGTAAAGCCATGCATGAACAACATTCCACAGGACTGCTGTTGTGAACATTTTTCAAGATTCTGATTACATAGTGCAGTGAACACTCTATTTATTCAATAACAAATCAGAATAAAACATTCACAGAGAATCAAGGTACAACATTCACAATGTTACAACTTATCAAAGAAAATCAAAATACAGCATTCACAATGACTTATCACTAAAATGGCCACATAGTTTTCACCAAAGAGGTCACAATAGTTTTCAACATAGTACAATCATTTAGTAACTCAATCATTCAGTCATCCTTAAGAATGCTTCCTTAACGGTCACAAAATACAATAGTCAAAGTTCTTCACTCATGGGGCACACTAAGTCACAAATCATTCACTATTTAGTCATCAGTCACTATTCAATCATCAGTCACTACTCAGTCATTAGGTACTACTCAATACCCTGTTAAGAGGCAGTAGAAAATACACAAGCCATCAACTTCTTGGTCACAAGCAAATCACAATCTTCTCAGTCAGTACACAATATCTAAGTAAAGTCTTCTTTCAGCTTGACTCAAGGCTGGCTCCCAGTTTCCATGATTCCTCTTCCATGGTCCCAGCTCCAACTGTCACCTGGATTCAAAGGAAGGCAGCTCCCAGTTCCTTGTCCAGCTCCTTGTCCAGTTCTCCATCCAGTTCCTGTTCCATATTGAAGCTCACAGTGTCCAGTGCACCTCAAGTCATTCACAGTTTCTGTTTCTGGGAAGACAAAGCTTAACAGAGCCACAATAATGTTCATACACATTACTGGCACCATCATCAATTCACTATCTGCCTGCGAAATCAACTCAGTCCACCACAAGGTCTGAGAACTCAACACAAATCATCAACATAGAAATCAACACAGACACACAAAGCAGTTCTATGAGGTCAGTACAAATCATCAATAAAGTCCCAGGACCTCCAAAACCCTCCTCCAGGACTTCTGTACACATACAACCAGAAAATCCTCTTTCAGGGCTTCCAGTAAGGTCCCAGGCTTTCTGTACAAAATATCATAAACAAACATCAACACAGACAGAGCAGAGTGTTGTTATAGCACAAGTTTTCTCCTGCTTGACTGTGCCACCACAAGAGTCTTCTTCTCGGTTCCTGCTGTCTCTAGCCCTGGGGCTCTCCTTATATAGTCATTAGCTCCTGCCAGGAGTTCATAGGTTCTAGGGTTCACAAGTTGTGGAGTTCACATGTTCTGTTTCTTAACAGAATGGAACAAGGTGTGAACTATTTCTGTGCTTACCATTGCAACTATAACAAAAGAAAACTAATAATCATATTGAGGAGCACAAGAAAAAGAACAAAGAAATAATTAGAAAATCGATCATTAAAAATCTAAATTATTAAGAGGTCAAAGAAGAAAATATAGAAATAATGAGCAGTTATGTAAAAGACAATGCTAGTGAAGAAAGCATAAACCAAAATTTCTGTAAGGCAGCTAGAGCAGTACTCCAAGAGTGGTGAATGGATCACTAAAATATGGATTAAAAAAGAAAAAATTAGTGAACTGAATATACATTTTCTTAAATTAGAAACTCAATAAGTAAAGCAAAAATTATAGTAAAAATAGATGGATATAATTTTGTAAAAATGATAAAACTGAAATCTAACTCTTTGAAAAGATTAAAATCAATAAACCTTTAGCCAGCTTGAATAAAAAGAATAAGGCAGAAAATCAAGTCAACAAAATAACAAGTAAATAAGATGAAAAATACCACAGAACCAGAAAGAAAAAAAAAGGCCTTATCAGAATCCAATATGAACAGTTATGTGCTAATAAAGTTGAAAAAATAAAATAGTCCTATCCTCAAAAATATAAAATACCCAAAAGAATATGAGTAATCCAAAATCAGAAAATGAAAGGGAATTATTGATAAAAAGAACAACAAAAAGAAAAATTCCTAATACTGATGGACTTACAAGATAATTTTATCAAAATACAAAATAGAAATTAATGCCAATACTATACAAAATTTTCCCTCAGACAAGATAAGGAAAGCCATTTTGCTCTCCTTTATGAGATAAATTTAGTTCTAATACTTAAACCAAGGAAAGATAAAGCAAAAAGAAAATTATAGGACAATATCGGTAATGAATACTTCTTAACTTTTTAAAATAAATTCAAATTAAATATTTAATGTTTAATTATATATATAATATAATTATATAATTATAATTATAATTAATTATATTTAATTAAATTAAAATTAATGAGTCAAAAAGAAGATAAAATTATCCATTATTTGCTGATGCCATGATGATTTTTATAGAAAATTTTATAGAATCAACAAACATTCTAATTTGAAATGAGCTACAGACCCAAAAAGTTTCAGGATACAAAATAATCACACTAAAATCAACAGTATTTTTCCTTAATAATGCCCAAATCCAAGATGTAATAATAGAAGAAATACCTTTCTAAATATGTAAAAAGTTCATAAAATAATTTAAAGTCTTTCTTCCAAAGTATATGCTATAGTTTCACAGATTCAGTTGCAGAATAATCCTTAATAAAATACAGAACTGTTTAAGTAGCTGGAGAAATAATCATTGCTCATAACTGGGGAATTTCAGGATAATAAAAATGAAAACACTGTCAGAGTTATTACACAATTTTAATAGTATTCTAATCAAACTACAATGGGGATGATTTATAGAGCTTTACAAAATAATAGCAAAATTTGTTTGGTAGAATAAAATAATGTAAAATATCCAATGAAATGATGAAAAATAGTATAACACAACATACATCCAATGAATTTATTTTTGCTTTAAGAAATAGAAAAGTGGATCAACAGAACAGACTGGCTAAGGGATAATCAGAAATAATAGAATTCAATAATTTAATGTTCAGTAAGTTCCAAAACACAAATTACTTAGGAAAGGACTTGGTTAGAACAATTGTTTCAAAAAGTGGAAAGAAATCTGGTAGAAATTAGGCTTGGTTAAATATTTTACACTATGTTTTAAAATAAATTTTAAAATGATGCATTATCTGAATATTAAACATCACATCATACAAAAATTTAGGTGAGGAGAAGCTTAACTTTTCAGAGCCTGTGGTTGAAGATGACTCTTAATCACTAAGGAATAGAAGAAATTACCAAAGCAATGTGGACAGTTCTGAGTCCATGAAATTGAAAAAAAACTGCAAAAGCAAAATTAATGCATCAAGAATTAAAGAAAAGTATTCAAACTGGGGGGAAATCTATATCATATTTCTCTGATAATCATTTGTTATAAAAGATATATAAATAGCTAATAGAAATGTGAAATTCCAAAAGCCATTACCCAATAAGTAAGTCATCAAAAGATATGGACAAATGCCTAAAAAGAACATTTAAAAACTCTCAACAATATGAAAAATGTTTCATTATCACTAATAACAAGGTAAATATACATCAAAATAACACTAATATTTTGCCATATATATTTTGTAATGCTAAAAGATGGGAATAGTCAATAGAGGAGGAGCTGTTGAAAGATAAAGACATTAATGCACAGTTGTTAAAATGAGAACCAGTATAATCATTCTGGAAAGTGAAAACTATGCAAGAAAAATAACCAAAATATCCATAGACACTGACCCTGAGATTCTTCTCTTAAGTAAACATAGCAGTAAAGTAATTGACTGAAAGACTTTATATACCCTCAAAATATTCTTAGCAAAACTTATGATGCCAATTGTCTAGAAACAATGATGTACATTGAGTGGGGTATATCTAAACATGTTATGGTATTTGAATATAATAGAAAATTCTTTTTCTTTAAGAAATAGTAAAATTCTAGGTGGAGCGGTGAGTGAGAGTGCCAGCCCCGGAGTCAGGAGGACCTGGGATCGGTTCCAGCCTCAGATACTTAACACCCACACAAAAAAACTGGCTGTATAACCTTGGGAAGTTACTTAACCCCAATTGCTTTAAAAAAAAAAAAGAAATAGTAAAATAGAAAAAGATGGAAAAACTTAATATGAACTGATAGAAATTTGAGTAAGCCTAGCCAAGAAAATAAGATATCCAATGATTAAAACAACAGAAATGGGAAAAAAAACACAATTTAAAAAAATAAATGTGATGAAATTACAAAGAACAACCAAGGCCCTAAAGGTATATGTGATGGTATCCAGCCACTTCCTTAGAGAGGGGGGATATCCACAGGTATGATATGTCACACCTGTTTTTAGAATTTTTCAATATATTGATCAGTTTTTGCTGCCTGTGCTCGCAGCACTAACTGAAACATGGAAGCATGAATAAATGGGGGACAGGCGTAAATTTGAAGCATTCATACATTTATTGCATGGACGCTAATAAAATCTCAAATAAGAATCTGAGGGACCAACTTTATATACTATAGCTAAAGCATTTACAGCATATATTTCTCAGAGGAAACTTCACATAGTTTATTACATGAGGCACCTAGCTTTGCAACATTTAGGAGGCCATTCCCTTGGGACACTTTCCTGCTTACTTATCTCATGCAACACTACTTTATCTATACTGCTCAAGTGGCCAGGGTTTCAGGAATAGTCAGAATGTTTTGAATCTTCCTTGCACAGAGGAAGGATGAACAGAAGTTGGTGGGTCAACATTCTGAGATGTTGGGCCCAAACAGATGGAAACAGGCTCAAGGGGGTCTTTGGCCTGGATTTATGCCCATAGCAGACTACTCAGACCTAAACCTTGACAGTGCCCCCTACAAGTTCTGCTGTGTTGTTCTTTTTTTCTGCTTTTTATTTAAGACATCATTTTATGTGTAATTATTCTCTATGATATAGGTAGAGGAAATTTGGTTAATGTAAAAATATAAGATATCAATAATTTTTTAAGTGAAAGAAAAACTATCATGAGTTTGTTGAGTATGCTTTTTAAAATACAGACAAATTATTCCTGCAGAATTATTCTTATCTATCCAAATGGTAACAATGACAAAAAGTAAAATAATATTAGACTGATGTAACCTGTTCATAAAGCCATGCCATTTTTTACAAATCACCATTATTCTTTTTCAGATGTTCACTAAATATTTCTGGTCAATGTGGGAATTTATATATGTGTATATCTATCTATCTATATATATATATGCATAGATATATATATAGATATAGATATATTAGACTAGGAAGTAGAATTACCACAAGATCAGTCGGTATATTAAAAATATAATTAAGTGGGAAGAAAAAAATAAAACAAGATCAAAGAGAGGGTACTGTTGTGGAAACCAATGTTAGAAATCAAGAAGGAAAAATACAGAGATAACAATTTCAAAGTCACACTGCCCTAGTTTCAGCAATTGCCTGAGCAAACCCTGGGGGCATGAAATATTTTGGAAATAAAGGTAATATGAGGAATGGAGAGGAAAATATTGCTTTTCTAGCATGTTTAGATTATTTCCATTTGTGCCTATTTCTGCTATTAGGACACAGGATCATCTTCTGTGGGTGACAGAGAATTGTGTTAGGAAACAGTACCATAATAACATCTATTGGGTTCAATTTTTCACTATATATCCTTGATTCCTATTTCATTTTGTGCTTCTCAGTAAAGGTATGTTTAGCATTATTGTATTCTGAGAGTGTTCATAGTTTGACTGATACTGAGCCTGCAGTATCTCATGGATAATTTCTCATTCCACCCAAACCAAGCAGTATCCTTTACTTCCTGTGATCTTCCTCTTTCTGCAACATGGCTAAAACAAACAAGTAAATCTTTTTTTAATGTTTTTCTTCCTATACCAACTTCAGCTCATTTTGAGCTTCAGCATTTCTGATCACTGTAACTTTTTACATAATTGATCCTGTGTTACCTGCCTTTGATGTCATTTTGTTTTTTCCTTAAATTAAGTTCATTGATGAATTCCTGACACATCCACATCAGTCCCTTTTGAAAGCTCTCACTTTCCCTCATAAGCAATATTGTTTCTCTATGAGCCTCTTTAAATTCATTCTTATAACTTCCTATCTCCATCTTCTATATTCCTTTGTAGAATTTCATTCCCTAGGAGTTTATGTAACATGACTTTGAACTCTCATATTGTCTCCTCCTAAATATAAGAAGCTTTTTACACTGACATTCCCAGTTTCTTCTCCTTTATCATAAATTCTAAGACTAAGTGATACTCTTCTTAAAGTTTCCAAAATTTCTACCAATAGAAACTAGATTTTGTTTATATAAGAATCAGAACAAAAGTAGCGGCAGTTGTGAAAGTAATTGAAGATTCTCAATAGTACGTTATTTTCTTGATCATAAAAGGAAAAATAATAGCTAGCTTTTTAACAGAGCTTACTATATGAAGGCACTGTGCTTTACAATTATCTCGTTTGATACTGACAATAACCCGGGTCCCATTATTATCCCATTTTACAGGTAAAGAGACTGAGGCAAACAGAAGTTAAATGATTTGCCCAGGGTTACACAGAAAGTAACTTTGAGACTAGATTTGAATTCAGTTCTTCCTTACTCCAGGCCCAGTATTCTATCTAGTCTGTATCCCCAAAATGCATGACTTTGGTATGAAATTGAAAAATAAGCTTTTACATGAAGAAAATCGATATAATTAGGTGATGAAAGGGAAGCTATTGATTGAAGAAAACAAATTTTCAGAAAATATATCTGAAAAAGATGATATCCAAGATAGATAGTGATATAGTATAAATATATTACAAAATAATGTGGCCAGAGGATATCAGCAGTTTTTGTAAGAATTGCAAATTATAAGCAAACAGGACAATAGCCAAAGTCCAGTATTATAAGGAAAATACACATCAAAACAATACTGAATTTTCACTTAATACCCAACAAAGATAATAAAAGATGTGAATTGTCAATGTTGCAGGGATTATGGAAAGAACTGGGACTAAAACACTATTGATGTATCTATCAAGTAAGGCAGTAATATTGGAAATATCACTACTAGATACACGAAGATATCAATAACAAAATGTTGCCATACATACCAAACTTCTTATGTTAGAATTTTTTGTGTTAGCAAAAAACAAGATTAGAAGCATTAGAAGCTTTGTTAATGTGTTTTCTTCTTATATTGAAAAAACTTCCAAAATTACTCCCACTCTTGAATCAAAGTAAAATAATCAAGTAAAACAAATAATAAGGTGACCTCATCTGAATCCTGAATCAATCATCTGTCAGCCATGGATAGCAAATTTCCTTATCTGTCCCCTTGAATCACAAATGGTTATTTTACTGATCAAAGTTCTTACAGTTTTCAAAGTTATTGTTTTTATCATGTTGAAACTGAATACATTTTCCCTGGTTCTGTTCATTTCATTATTTATTAATTTATAAAAAATCCTCAAAAATATTTCATCTTTATAATATTAATGTATAATTATTCTGGTTCTGCTCACTTCACTTTGTATCTGTTCATAATAAAGAGTTTATACTCATATATAGCATATAGTATAGTATATAATTTCTAATTACATTTCTAACTATACTCTGCATTGGGTGGGAATAGAAGGATTATGTCTTCCTGTGAATCTGACATTTGAATGAACAGAATGTATGCAGCAGATAAAGTTTCTAATTATTTATTTGATGCAACAAACATTGAATTCTTTGTGAGTAGCACAAATTAAAAGAATACCTTCTAAGTCCCATTGGTTTACTTCATCATCACTTCAATTCATCAAGGATTCATAGTTTTATCAATATTAATATACTTTCTGCTTGCATTGATCACCATACCTCACTGTTGAATACTGAGAACTATAGAAGTAAAAAAAAAAATCATCATCGTCATCTGATGTCCAACCTGGGTGGGAATGAGCTATTCTGGTCTTAGCTAGACTGTTCTTTAAGTATCAGAAAAAGAAAAAGTCAAAAAAGATGAACAAGTCTGTGGTTAGGTCTAGAATCAAAAGATCTCAGACTTGCAGAATCTTCCACACATGCTAACTGGGAATTGTTTTTGAAAAGTCATCCTTCAAAGTTATCCTCAACTGCTTGCTGTCCTTTAACAAAGCTTCTCTCTCCCGACCATCGCTCATAGTCAATCACTTGGGAAATCTTTCCATTTCTACCTCCTCTCACAATCATTCCCTTTTCCCTATTCACATACCCATAACCATTTCAGATTCTCATCATTTCTCCCTTGGGCCATTACCATGGGCTCCTAATTGGATTTCTTGACTCCACTTTCTCCATTCTTCAATCCATACTATACATACCTACTGAAATGCCAGTCCTGAAATATATGTATGATCTTGTCACTTTTAACTCCAGGGGCTTTCTAACACTTCTAGAATCAAATATAAATTCTTCTGTTGAACATTTCAAAGCTTCACCATATTGGTCCAAACTTCCTTTCTAGCTATATTACACATCTCCTTCTGTTTTCTGTAGAAGAGACAATTTGCTTTAAATGTCCCACACACATGACATGACTTCTCTTATGCAGCTCTGTTCCCCATGTCCTGAATGTACTGCCTCCTCATTGCCACTTCTTCAAATTCCTTTTGTACTTCTACAGGAGGCCTCTCCTGACACCCCCACACACACACACACACATACAAACCAGACTCCTAGAGCCTCCCTGAAATTGTATTATATTTAATTTGTATATAATTTGTGTCTATTTATTTTTGGTTTTGCACATCTGCCCCAATGTTATTCAAGAACCTTGAGTACTGAGATTGTTTCATTTACCTAATTTGCTCTCCAGCACCTAAAAGAGTGCCTGGAATTTCTAGGTGCTAAAATTTCTTCTTGATTGATTCATTAATTTATCCATAATCACCTCAAATGAACTATTAGAGGGAGACTTTAATCATACTTTACACCTATAAATGAAGTTCCTTCTATTTGTCTCTTACAAACTTGAAGAAGATATTCCTTATTATCCCCTGGTATCAGTCAATTCTCTATCTCATTAAAAGAACAGGAGACAACAATTTGAACCAAAAAAATGAGACAACAAATATTCCTTTCAACCTGTTTCTCCCATAGTTAGTCTTTCACAATATAACTACTATGGAAATATTTTTCATAACTACACATGTACAACCTATATTGAATTGCTTGTCTTCCCATTGAGGGTAGATGAGGAGGGAAGAAGGGAAAAAATCTGGAAATCAAAGTTTTAAAATGTTAAAAAAAATTTTAATGCATCCAGGAAATAAGATATACAGGCAATGGGGTATAGAAATCCATCTTGCCCTATAAGAAAGTAAGGTGGGGAATGGTGGAGGACATAAGAGAGAACAGATTGGGGGATATATATTTCTCCTGTTTATTCCCTAGAAAATCTAGGGAATAAACATTTGTAATTTATACCATCAACACTCTCTCCTTTAGATTTAATATTTCCATGGTCCACCAGGACCAATTCAAAACTAATAGCTTGGTAATTTATGCTTGCGATTCAAAATGATCTCACTCTCAGTGGTTATTTAATTTTTGTAAGAAAATTGATTTTATCCTTTTTTTTTACCTGGGAGTGAGATCATGAAGTAGAGAAGGAAATTCAAGCATTTTCTCTCTAGCTTTGTGTCAAACAGACCAAACTCAAATTATACTAATATCACCATTCTTCTCTTACTCAGGAAGTCTTGGAAATGAAAGTAAAAAAAAAAATTCAGAGACCCTAAAGGAAAGCAAATGACATGCAAACCAATCCCTCATCTACAAAGAATGTGCAAAGGCTTCTTCAAAGGAAATGAAGTCATCTTGTGTTGCTGTGCTCTGCTCACATGTCATGAAACCCACAGGGGCTCAAAAACAAGCTCAATAAAAGTGTACTTCATGACCAAGCTGGGACCAAAAAGAACCTCATATAAAAGATTCTCAGTTGTTTTCTTCCCCTTTTTCAAGTTTAACTTTGGAAATTCAACTTTTAAAGATGGATTAAGAACACCACTTATCAGTGAAAAGTCAGGATAATGAAGGATATTTCCAGACAAACCAGAAGAAAAAAAGTGAAAAAGACTAAAAAGATTCTTTTGGTTTTGGATTACCTATGTGTTATTAATATGTTTATATTGACTATAAGATTTTAAATACTTCTATCTCACATTAGATCAAAAGGGGAAGCCAAATAGAATCAGTGGGGAATATAGTTATTGTAAGACAGGAGGAGATTAAAATAGAAGTGAGTTTGGTAAGTATTTTAATGCATTGAGCTAGGTCACAGTTAGATGAATTATTCTTAAACAGTCTGCCTCCCCATTCCCCATCCCTGCACATCCCAAGATTTCTGCATTTCTCAGCAATATATCTATTTCTGGGCACCCTCATGATAGCAGCTTTTTGCATTTCCTTCTTACTTGCCCATTCTAGGAGCATAAAGAAGAGTGAGGGGAGGACTCACTTTGAGAAGTGTTCTGTGATTTGATCAGATGAGACTCTGGGAAGCCATTGTTGAGAGCCCCCTGACTTTAAAAAACCCAGATGTTGATTTGGTATGGATGTAATGGTTGGACAGTTTGGAAACCTGTCTACTTGATCTGTTTCTCTGTCTTGATAATTCTGTCTGTATACTCTGAAGTTCAGGGTGCTGACCTTTTTCCCCTGAACTAGGTGAACGATATACATATATATATTTAATTAATAAATATATTAAAGTAAGCTTGTTAACAAAAAAAAAGAAGAGTGAAGGGCAGGAGAAGAGGTGAAGGAGAGTCAGAGGAATTTATTTTTTTAGTTTGTATATAGATTTTTTTTCATTTTCAACATTTACTTATACAAGATTTTGAGTTACAAATTTTCTCCCTGTCTCTCCCACTCCCCACCCTAATACAGCAAGCAACCTGAACACCACTTCCCCCAATCTGTTCTCTCTTATGTCCTCCACCATTCCCTGCCTTTTTTCTTGTAGGGCAAGATGGATTTCTATACCCCATTGCCTATATAACTTATTTCCTGGATGCATTTAAAAAAACGATTTTTAACATTTGTTTTTAAAACTGATTTCCAGATTTTTTCCCTGGAAAGACAAGCAATTCAATATAGGTTGTACATGTGTAGTTATGCAAAACATTTCAACAGTAGTTATATTGTGAAATACTAACTATATTTCCCTCCATCCTATCCTGCCCCCCACTTATTCTATTTTCTCCTTTGACCCTGTCCCTTTTCAAAAATGTTTGCTTCTAACTACACTCTCCCCCATTCTGTCCTCCCTTCTATCATCCTCCCTCTTATGACCTTTCCCCCTACTTTCATAGGGTAAAATACCCAATTGAGTGTGTATTATTCCCTCCTTAAGCCAAATCAAATTAGAGCAAGGTTAACTCATTCCCTTTCATGTTTTTGATCTTCCCTTCCATTGTAACAGTTTTCTTTTGCCTCTTTTATATGAGATAATTTACCTTATTCTATCACTCCTTTTCTCCTTCTCCAAATATATTCCTCTCACCTATTTACTTTTTAGATATCATCCCTTCATATTCAACCCATCTTGTGCTCTCTATGTATACATGTACACACATACACACACATACATATATATACACACACATATACCCTCCTATACATATATATACACCTATACATATATATGTATATACCTTCTATACATACATGTATGTATACACACAGAGATATACATTCCCTTCAACTATCCTCATACTGAGAAAGTCTCATGAGTTACAATTATCATTTTTCCATGTAGGAATGTAAATAGCTCATCTTAAATAAGTTCCTTATGAGTTCTTTTTTCTCTTTACCTTCTTATACTTCTCTGTAGTCTTGTATTTGAAAGTCAAATTTTTCTTTTCATTTCTGGTTTTTTCACCAAGAATGCTTGAAAGTCCTCTATTTCATTGAACATCAATATTTTCCCCTGAAGTATTATTCTCAGTTTTTCTGGGTAGGTGATTCTTGGCTTTAATGCTAGATCCTTTGACATCCAAAATATCCAAAACATCATATTCCAAGCCCTTTGATCCCTGGATGTAGAAGCTTCTAGATCTTGTGTTATTCTGATTGTGTGTTCACAGTACTCAAAATGTTTCTTCCTGACTGCTTGTGATACTTTCTCCTTGATCTGGGAACTCTGGAATTCGGTTATAATATTCCTAGGAGTTTTCTTTTGGGGATCTTTTTTCAATAAGTGATTGGTTAATTCTTTCTATTTCTATTTTACCCTCTGGTTCTAGAAAATCAGGGCAGTTTTCCTTGAGAATTTCTTGAAATATGGTGTCTATGCTCTTTTTTTGACCATAGCTTTCAGGTAGTCCAATAATTTTTAAATTTTCTCTCCTGGATCTATTTCTGAGGTTAGTGTTTTTTCCAATGAGATATTTCACATTGCCTTCTATTTTTTTTCATTCATTTGAATCTATTTTATAGTTTCTTGATTTCTCATAAAGTTATTAACTTCCATTTGCTCCAAACTACTTTTGAAGGAGTTATTCTCTTCAGAGAATTTTTGAAATTCCTTTTCCATCTTACCACTTCTGATTTTTAAGGCATTCTTCTCCTCATTCACTTTTTGTACCTCTTTTGCCATTTTATTTAGTCTCATTTTTAAGGTATTATTTTCTTCAGTCAGGCTATCCACTTGCTTTTTCATGATTTTCTTGCATTATTCTCATTTCACTTCCCAATTTTTCCTCTATTTCTCTTACTTGCTTTTCCAAATGTTTTTTCACTCCTCCATGGCCTGTGAGCAGTTCATATTTTTCTTGGAGGATTTTGATGCAGGAGTTTTGACTTTGTTGTCTTCTTCTGGTTGTATATTTTGATCCCCTTTGTCCTGCAAAAAGGATTCTATAGTCTGATTGAGCTTCCTCTGTTTGCTCATCTTGCCAGCCAATTACTTGACTTTTGAGCTCTTTGCCATGGTAGAACTCTGCTTCCAGAGTGGAGAGTGCTGTGTCTCAAATTGCTAGGGTTTTGAACAGCTGTTGTCAGAGTTTTTTTCCAGGCACCTACCTCAGAACTATGAGGAGGACTTTCTCACCACAGCTTCAACAAACTCTGCCACACCAGCACTCCTCACCCCAGAACCACCACCCAAGACTGCTAACCAGATACAAGCAGGGCAAAGCAGGAGAATGATGCCTCAGTGCCAGCAGAGAGATTCCTGCAAATGCCCTCTGGACAGTCACTTGGTTCCCCTACCATCTGTAGGCCAGGAACCCAAAGCAGCAGCAGTGGCAGCAATTGCAGCTGCCATCACCTCTGCTGCTCCAGGGGCAGGGACTGGACCATGCTCTTCTCTCTTGATCACCCTGGATCAATAGCATTCCCCACTGACCTTTTACTCTCTCTTTGGCATTTACGGGTTGAGAATTCTAGAAACTCCTACAGCTACCAGTGATTCACTCTCCTGAAGTCTGCTCTGGACAGTCTGTGGCACTGGTCAGGACCACCACAGGTCTGGGCCCATATAGCTCATATGGGACTGTGCTAAGCTCCCAGCTCGGTATAGTGGACCCTTCCTCTTGGCCTGTCAGGTTGCCTTTAGCAGGAGATTTGTTTCTCTCTATCACTCTGTGGGTTCTGTAGCTCTAAAATTTGCTTAGCGTCATATTTTACAGGTATTGGAGGTGGTTGCAGCAGGAGCTGGACAAGTTCTTGCTTTTACTCTGCCATCTTAGCTCTGCCCTAGCAGGGGAATTTCATGATCTAGTTAGGTTGTCTAAATGTCCAGTTTCCTGGAGAAATGTTCCTTCATTATGGCATCATCTTTTATAAAAATAAATAAATAAATAATGCATTTGAGAACGACTGGCTTACATAATTCCTCAACTAGGCAACATTTTTAAACTAATTTATTATTTAGTAAGTCACTCTTTCATTGTGTTGAGCAAATCATTTAAAAAATCATTAAAGAACTGGGAAAATTTTGTTCACTGTCAAGATGATATAGGAGGGATCACTAAGGATGGGTAAAAAACAAGTTAATTCACAGGTAATGCAATGATATTAAAAGATTCTCTGCTAACCATTCAAAACAATGAATGTGGTTTAAGCAGTCTTACTCAAGATAGCTAGAGGGGGCAGGGACTGGACCCAGACAATGGCACAGGATAGAGTTTAGGAAACTTCTTAACCCAAGTTCAAAAACTCTATCAAAACATGTTGTAAGGATTCATGAGAAAAAGCCTCAAGACTATCTTCTACTTTCCCATCTAGGACCACAATTTGTTACTTGGTGACTCAGACTAAGACTGTGTGGGAGGAGCAAAGGATGATAAACTATGAATAATCATGCTTGCTGTCTGTTCCACTCCTGGCTAGAACTTGAGAGTTCAGAATGACTTTTTAGGTCCCAACTCCCACCCCAGATCATTCTCTTTGCATCCAGGATCATAATAAGACATCATTTATAATATGAAGTTGTGGTCTAGATGGCAGCTAAGGCCTCTTCCAGAATAAAATTCTATGTTTCTTTGACAAATGTGCATGAAATTTGGTGTTAGTAATTAAGAAGAATAAAAAAGCATAAAAAATCCTCATCTGTTGCTATATATAGAATGACCACAGTGTTGTAAGGAAAATAGCATTGAAATACTTTAGAGTTCTGATCGGTGCTGGGACTAAACATGATTTCAGAGGCCCAGTGGAGAAACCTGTCTGCCACTTTATTTATGGCAGAGAGATAGTGTATAATAGATACAGAAAGGGGTGGTATAATTTCAGTCATGACCAATCATTAGTTAATTTATTTTAACTGTGCTTATTTGCAACAAGTAAGAGATTTTTAGGGGTTGTGGTGCCAGTTAGTCAATAAACATTTAGTTAGCACCTTCTATGTGACTGACATAGGAGGAAAAGGCAAAAGACAATCTCTGCTTCAAAGAGTTTATCTTCTACAGATGAAGACTACACACACACTAAAAAAGGAAACTGGAAAGGAGTGGGGTAGGAAGAAAGGAAAAGGCATGATTGAGAAGTCCATAGGAGTGTGCCTAGGTGGGAAATGAGGAGACAGACAGTCTAGGTGCCCTCCTAAGTAAAGGTTCTTACAGGAGCTCTTCTCCCTCCAATCAGAGGAATGGGCCACAAGGGCAGAGGTTCCCGATCAGGGTGAATTCTATGCTTGAAGTGATCTTCAAGAAGGAAGAAGTTCTTAGGACATGATGGGGAAGTCCAGAGGAGAACAGAAAGTTACAGACATTGCAAAGGGAAAAATGATGATAGAAAATATCAGTAAAACATTAAAAAATGAAATAATTCTCTTTTATATAGTCAACTATAAAATAATCTTTACCCAAAAAAAGTCCTGAATAATTGGATAGAAATTGTTTGTACTTCAGGTTTTCAGATATAATTTTTAAAAAGACAATAGGACCTATATTAATTTACTTATTCAGTGCCATACAAAGCTAATAATAAACAATGCTGAAAGTTATCTAGAAAACAAAAAGTCAAACATATCAAGGGAAATTAAAAAAGTGGGTAAGGAGGAAAGGCATCTAAAACCAGCAACTTTCTCCAATAAAGATCTGCTATCTAAGGTATGAAAGGAGAAGAATCAAATTAGAAGAAGAGCCACTCTTCAACATCAAAATTATTAAAGGACATAAATAAACAGTTATTTAGGAAAAAAAACATATGCTATTAATAGATATACATAAAAAATTTCAAAATCAATAATAATAGGAATAAGAAATTATGAGGTTCTATTTTGTCCCCATAAGGTTGGCAAAGACAACAAAAGAAGAAAATGACAGATAATGAATTGGCTATCACACTCATTCAATCTTGATAGACTTGTGAATTGGTTCAAATATTTTGTAATACAATTTGGAACTGTACACAAAAAAAGTCACTGAACACTGAATACTTTTTAACCCAGAAATGTCATTTGTAAACCTGTACCCCTAAGGCATGAACAAGAGAGAAAAGGCTTTATATAAGTTATAATATAGAATATATCAGTTCTCTTTGTTCTAGCAAATGGTAGGAAACAAAGGGTGGTACCAACAATAAAGTAATTATTAAATAAGTTTTTATATGTGCACATACTATTGTGCCAAAACTTATCACAAAAAGGATTGTTTCAAAGAAGTATAGGGAGACTTGAATTCACTGATTAAAAGTAAAGTGAGCAGAACCCAAAGATCATTTGATACAATAAACAACTACATTGTAAAGAGAAACAATTTTTGAATTCTTAAGAATTGTGTTAAATGAAATTCCATACCAAAATTCAATATCATTGATGAAGCAAGTTAACTATCTCCTGACAGGGGTGATCTGCTCAAAAGTGCAAAATGAAATATACATTTCTGGATATGATCAACATGGTCATTTATTTTGATTAACTGAATATTATTACAAGAGTTTTGTTTTGTTCTTTATTTTTGAGGGAGTTAGGCAGAAAATTGGGGAAGAATAATGGGATTATTGATCATATTACTCCTAAAATGAAGAAAAGGAAAAGAAATGTAAAAGAAAGGAAAGAGGACAACTGAAGCAGTTTTTAAATGAACAGGAGAGGGGGAAAAAAAGATCAAGACCAGAAGGAAATTCAGGAAAGCAGAATATCTTCAAAAATTCCACAATAGAAAAAAATAAAAACGTGTGTGATGGGACCTGGGGTGGAAGAGACAAGGTTGTTATAAGCTACTGTCCAGCTAAGAATGAGCCTATAGCAGGAGTACACCAGGCCAGCCTGATAGACTATGAAGAAACATTAGAGAAAGCCAAAGAAGTCTGGATAACATGGGCAAATATTTCAGCCCCTAAACAAAGAGAAATAGGAAGAAAGATTGGCAAAGACTTGTAACACAAGAACCAAATCTTTGGAAACTTGATAACTTTGAAGTAAGGAAAAATCTTGGTGGAAGTTGTTGGAGAAGTTCAGGAGTATGTGGATATCTCTGCTGTTGATTTGTTATGAATTGCTGGAGGACCCATCTTTTCTTCCAAAAGACCTGGCCATGAACTCATTGGACATGGAAATCCTTTGGGCTAAATTGGAATCATCACTGAATTCAACTTCCCAATGGCTATATTTGGGCAGGATAATGTCATTGCTTAATTTGTGGAAATATTCACCTTTGTAAAAGTGCACCAGCCACCTCACTTATTCGTGTAGCTGTCACAAAGATAGCTGTGAAAGTTTTGGAAGACAACAGCTTACCTGGTGCAATCTGTTCCATGACATGTGATGGTGGTAGTGATATCAGCACAGCAATGACCAAAGATAAGAGGATAGATCTGTTGTCCAGCCCAGGAAGCACCCAAGAGGGAAAACAGGTGGTAGGCATGGCACAGGAAAGGTTGGGAAGAAGGTTATTAAAACTTGAAGGAAACCACCCTACTATTACTTTTGAAGATGAAGATCTTAATTTAGTTATTCCTTCAGCTCTTTTGTGGCTATAGGAACAGGAGGCCAAAAATGTACAAATGCTAGATGACTTAAATTAATATTTCAGAAATTCAAATACATTTCTCAATTAGTATCTCCTTAATCAATCGTTTGCTTCTCAAATCCATTTTTTTTTCTTTTGGGCTTTCTATTCCTGACTTGGCATTGATGTTGTTATCAGTAAACTATGATTCTGAGAGGCTTATGTTCCAAACTTTTTTTTTTAATTACAACTTGGCTATAAAGCCATTCACATGAATTGGTATCAAAAACAATTGATATATTTTATCCCTTTATTTGTTAATAATTCATTCCAATTTTACTAAGCCTCTGGCTAATTTTTTAAACTATTTCCCTTTGCCTCACGCACTAGAGGAACTAATGTTGTCCCTGGGGTTTTTGGCTTATGGCACAATTGATTACATCAACCACAAACTTTATGGCAGAAAAAAAAGATAAGGAGGAAATACGACCATGGTATCTTAATGTGATATGGCTTTTAAACCCTTTAGAAAGCTCTTTTCCTTCAGCAGATTCAAGGAGTTTCCTCTCAGGGACATGGATGGGACTACTATCTCTACCAAATACTTGAATGCCCGGTTCCTAAATTAGCCTGCTATTGTTATATAATTCCCACACACTGTGACTGAGTTTCTTCAGTGAATTCTCATGCCCTTCTTGTCTTACCTAGTTGAAATGTTGTGTTTTTTTTATTAATGTAATAGAAATGTCTAGTCTTTGTTCCCACCTAGTTAATACCTCTGAAGGGGAATGATAGTCAAGGTGATAGTGGTGGTTTGACTTGCCTGGCATATGATGTCTCCTCTCTCCCTACAAGGTCCTACAAGGTGCCAAAGAGGGATAACTAATGAATATTATTTCACCTTTTTTAGATTAATTCCATCACTTTCTCTATTGGGAAAAAAGATATAAAGTTTGTATATTTTTTGTTAATTTTTTAGTAAAGTTGGACATAAACTTAAGTAGGACCAGTCATTGTCTGGGTGTAGTTATCTGAAGGACTCAGATCAACTTCCCTAATAGATAAAAATACTATCTCTAAAGTCTGAAATTCCATAATTCCATAACTAATATGGCATTTCTTTATCTTATTACATCCATTATCTTTTAAAAGGTCCTTTTAAATGAAAAAAAAAAACTTTGATTAACTAGGAGGTACAGTATATAGATTACCTGACTTGGAATTAAGTTGAGTTGAATTCAAATCTTACTTTGATGTTTACTAATTATGTGGCCCAAGCAAGGCAACCTCTCTCAGTCTTACTTTCTCATCCTAAAAATGTGAATGATAATGGAACCTACCTTACAGAGTTGTGAGAAGTAAATCAAATGAAAATATAGATAGATGATAGATAGATGATAGATAGATGGGGGGAGTGGGATCATATGTAAATATATGTTTGTGTGTATTATATAAACACATATTTGTTTTATATACATACATGTAAAATTATATTCCAAATATTAGAAAGACATATAAATATCAGTTAATATTAATCCATTCAGTTAACAACTTTCAAGTGTTACATTATTAGAAAAAGAAATTAAGTATTACATATTTCCCAGATAGGAACTAAGCACTGAAATGAAAAAAAAAAGAGATCCCGGAACAAAGCTATCATTTATATAGCACTTTACTACTTGCAAAGTGCTTTGCAAATATTAACTCATTTTATCATTATAAAAACTTTGAATGGTAGGTGATATTATTATCTTCATTTTAAAGGTGAAGAAACTGAGCCAGATATAGGCTGTGACTTTCCCAGGAATATGCAACTAATAAGTACCAGAGGTGGAATTTGAACCCAGGTCTTCCTGACTTCAGATCTTTCTAACTCCAAGTCCTGTACTCTAGCTCTACCATAGCACCTAGCTGTCATAGCCATATGTAAGGGTGCCAAAAGTAAATGACACTTTTTCCATTCACATTTTTACCTTTACTTGATAAAAGTACTATCAATTTTAATTTTGGAAGTTGTGATTAAAGTGTTCAGTTGTATGCTTCCATAAGGATTTTCTTGTTTTGTGAAACCCAAAAAAACTTGTCTTCTCTCTTTTTGTTTCTGCTCACTTACTGACCCTCGCCATCCCTGTACTCCAAGCCTCCTATGAATGGGCTACACTATTAAAAATGAGAAATGTCAAGGGATAGTCTGACTGGTTATATCCTCCCCTAATTAGTAAAATAGCAAATAAATAGCAATCTTGGTACCTCCCAAGGACAGTGACCACTTTCTTAGTTGATTTATTTCAGATCATTTGCAAGACTTATTCAAAAAGCCCCAGTTCTTTGATGAACCATCATGAAGGAAGTAAGGTACTTGGAACTTGATGTATTTTCATTTTAAACTAATGCTCTACTCCTTGCAACTGAGTCATTCTCTCTTTCAACATCTCACAATAAAATGACTGATGTCTACAATAGAAATGCCCAATCTACTGCTCACAATCCTATATAAAAGCCAGTGGAGAGATAATGGGGAACACACTTGGGCAATTCTGTTTTCCATAGGATGAAACAAAGGAAATGATGAATCATGCTATTCTTAGACTTTATTCTCTCAGACTCTTTCATTCTACATTTGGGGCATCCAAGTCAAAAACAATCTTTATAAAGCACTGGTTTCCACAAATCTTAAATGAACTTTAGCCTGTTCCACTGATGGTAAATAGTTATTATTTCAAAAACATGTGGTGCTTGATTAATCTTTTTTTTATTTGTTATGTATCCTTTTGGAAGAACATTTTTATATCCTTAGCCATAAAAACATATGCATAGTAAATAGACAGAAGAATTCAAATATGAAAGACTGGTCATTTCCTCAGAGAAAGGAACCTTCAAGTGTGGGAATTTCCTCAGGCAGATCTACACCTGGACGGGGGTACATAAATCGTAGGAAGTTGCCTGAGGTAATCTACCCAGCCTTCCATGAGTCCACCCATGATCCTGGACCTAGGGAATGTGACTCACTCAGTTTTGAAGCACTTGCCCAAGGGCTGAAATGTCTAGATTGATGAATGAGTACACACTCACATAAACAATATAAGTAACTTCACCCGAACCAGATTATGCATAATAATCCATGTATATTTTTCTCCCTACTTTTTATCTTTTGCTTTGGGTCCATTTCCCTTTTGGAAATGGTACAAACCTGCTTATCATCACATTTCTTCTCCTGTGTGAATTGTCTCCGCCTGCTATGGCAATAAGTTCCTTAACAGAGAGAGTTTCACTTTTTTGTATGCTTCTAAATGATTTCTTTTTATTCTGAGTTTATTGGTTTAAAAAAAAAGATAGTTCTTAAATGATTTTATTTTTATGTATTTCGAGCACTGAGCTATAAATAGATTAAAGGGCATAGTCAAATGCTACCTCTAACTAGATACTTGACTCTGTACAAGTAACTTAATCTTGATGAATAAATGAAAGAATCATTGTTAAGCAGTGTGTTTATTATGTTGAGAACACAAATACAAAAGTCCATGTACAAATATGTGCTAAGTAAATGAGAGGTACTTTTGTAAAGAAGGAAGAGAAGGAAGGCTTTAGCAGCTTGAGGGATCAGAAAAGACCACAATTTAAATTGGTATTTAAACTGAGCTATGAAGGAAAGCAGGTGTTTTAAGAGTCAGAGATGAAGACAGAGTATTCTAGAGGTGGAGGGAAGACTACAAATGCATGCACATAAAATGTGAAATATCAAGAATGTGGAAAGACAAGAAGGACCATTGGTTGGACCCAAGTGTGTTTGATAGCACACTGAATGAAAAAGTTGATAATGGTATCTACTTTGTTTGAAAATTAAGCAGATTCAGTAGATGTTATCAGGCACCAGAAATTAACTAATATATACAGCTACACTCAGAAAGCAAGCAAAAATTGTAGATTACAATATGTGTGTATGTATATATGCATATATGTATGTTTGTATGTATATGGGTGTATAAGTGTGTGTGTTTTTTTAAATAGGCTATTCTCAATACATATAATTACTCTTTATAAATCTTTGATAGTGATTTTTCTGATGTCCTTACATATTTTTTGTTGTCATTGTTTTGAAAAAATTAATGATCTACAAAGTGCTGGCCAGATTGTCTTAGAAAAAGTGTACTACTGATTATTTCTCATTAGTGTGGCCAAAGCAGAAGTAGTGGTCTGCTGTCAGAAACATTGGACTTGTAGTGAATAGAGTTTTATTTGAATCATGGATGTATAACTTATTACCAGATTGACTGTGACCAAGTCACTTAAGTGCTATGGACCTCAGTTTCTTTTTCAGTAAAGTGAGGGCACTATATTATATGCTAAGATTCCTTCAAGTGTAGAGTCCCATAAATTTTTTTCAGCAGCACTACCCCATTCTTGGCATCCCTCTTTGCTTATATTATCTTTCAAGATATCCTTATTCTATTTCAAAGTCCCTTTATAGAAACTATCTATCAGCTACTAATTGCTAAGTTGTTGACCATTAATGTTAACTTTCTGGATGTTAACTTTTAACTTGAGACTCTTGAAGACAGATAAAACTTTGAGACTCAAAGCAATCCTAGAATGTTAGAACCACAAGAACCCTATGGATTACCTGCACTTACAAGCCCTCCCACAATTCTAAACACTAGACAAAGACAATTCATATTAAAATAATTCAGAGGATCAATAATGAAGACTGCATTCAAAGGAAAAAACACTACCTTCAAACCCCCAGCCAATAGTAAACTTAGCATTAGCCCCCCCCCCCACCCAAGCACTATCTTCCTTTGCCTTCTCTTTCCCCAGTGCTTTCTGAAATCCTTCCTTAGTGTAATACAGTGGGAATATCCCTTGATTCAGATTCAGTATACCTGTGTTTAAATCCTGATTCACCGCTTACTACATGACTTAGAATAAATCACTTCACTTCTTTGTATCTCAGATTCTAAATTCTAATATGAGGGGATTGGACTCAGTGATTGCTAAGGCTATTTTTAAATCTAAATTTATAATTCTATGATCATTTCACCTCTAAATAAATGATAATATGATCCTGCATGTCTCTAAACTAGGTGTTTCTAAAAACAAAAATAACTATGATAAAGTTTACAAAGGAGAAATTCCTGTTTTTGCTCTCAACACAAATGAAAAGCCTGTGCTCTGAGTCATAGATGATGCCTTGGGATCAAAGAAAAATACTAGATGTTGTTAGGAAATTTCTTAGCCTGGGTTTCTAGAAATCCCAGGGAGAATCTTACCTACCAGTTGTATCCTCTGACTGTCAGGTCAAATAATTCAAGTAGTCAAACTGAAAAGAAAAAAAGATTTATTAGCAAGTTAAGCACTAAAGACTGCTTATTGATACCAGCCTCAGCTTCTTAGGGGACAGATTTTTGTTTTTGTTTTGTTTTATACTTTACAATTTTTCAGGCCCATTTAGAGTACACAGTCAATTAGCAGAATTCTGGGGAAATTTAGGATAAATAATATCTTTCACAAGAGAAAGAGCAGTGAGGAAAAAAAGACATTATTAAAAGAAAAAAAGGAAGTTGGGGTGGCTAGGTGGTGCAGTGAGTAGAGCACCAGCCCTGGAGTCAGGAGGACTTGGGTTCAGATCCAGCCTGAGACACTTACCACAGAAAATAGCTGTGTGACCTTGGGCAAGTCACTTAACCCCAATTGCCCTCCAAAAAGCAAAAAATCAAAAACAAAAACAAAAAAGGAAGTTTTTTGGAGAAAGGTCTGCCATTCAAGTGACAGGGTGTGTTGTCAAAATGAGAAAACATCTAATGTTCAAGAAAAGAAAGGGAGGTGACCAAATACTTTTATAATTGTTCTAATTAATGATTGATATAATACAGCAGGGTTGAGATAACCATTTAGCTTCTAGTATATCCTAGATTGGTTCTACTAGAAGCTTCTAGTATCTCCATCCAAGGACAAAAAATGGCTTTTTATGATGGTGGATAAGATCATCTCTTTTACTATGTCCTTAGATTGCCTATTATATTTCATTTCTCCTTCATCATAAAAGACATATCTATCCTCAGAAGTCTCCTTCCAGTTTCCTCATTTAGCTCTGTCTTATAAAAAAGCAGAATAGATTAAAACCAGAATCCTACAATATGTTGCTAACAAAAAATATATTTGAAGCAGAGAAATACATAGAGGGTAAAGGTAAGGGATTGGAACAGAATCTATTATGCTTCAACTGAAGCAAAGAAAGTAGGGGCAGCAATCATGATCTCAGATAAAGCAAAAGAAAAAACAGATCTAATTTAAAAAGATAAAGAAGGAAACTATATCTTTCAGAAAAATTCCATAGACAAAGAAGTCATATCAATACTAAACATGTCTGTACCAAATGGAATAGCATCCAAATATTTGGAACAGAAGTTGAATGAATTAAGAAGGAAATAGTTAATAAAACTATACAAGTGGGGGACCTCAATTTTCCCCTCTCAGAACTACATAAATCTAACCAAAAAAATAAAAAAGAAATAATTTAAGGAGATGAATATAATTTTGGAAAAGTTAGATATTAAAGGTCTCTAGAGAAAATTGAACAGGAATAGAAAGGACTATACTTTTTTTATCATTAGTATATAGTAATTACACAAAAATAGACCATGGGCATACAAACCTTACAACCAAACACAGAAAAATAATCCATTTCAGATCATAATGCAATAAAAATTACATTCAATAATGAACTGGAAAGAGAGAATTAAAAGTTATTTGGAAATTAAATAATCGAATCCTAAGAAAAAGGTGGGTCTATAACAAAAATGGTACTTACATCTGATGTGGGGGTATAAGACCAATAGCACTAGCACAAAGGAGGGCTGCTAGCACAAGTTCTTTGATTTGCTTTTCCAAAGGAAAGCAATCCAAAAGGGGTCAACAATCTTACCTTCATCAAACATATATATATATATAATTTACTTAGTTCAAGGGAAAAAGTCAACAACCTGAACTTCAGAGAAAATGCAAACAGAAATTACAAGCAGAAATAATAGTATAAAGAACAACAGATAGTGCTTCTAACCATCTGACCAAATAATACATACATCACAGATCAACAATCAGATACAACAGTCAGACCATTACATAGATACATAGTTACCAAAGCACCAACATCTGGGTTTTCAAAGCCAGGGGGCTCCTTAACAGTTACCCAATGTCTCATCTGGCTACATTACTTGAACACTCTTCCCAAGAGTAAGCCCCAAAGGAAAATACTAACCTCAGAGTATATATATATATACACACACACACACATATATATATGTATATATGTATATGTATATATATATACATACGCACACACACACTTCTTCAGCGTCAAAGGACATTACAACCCTCATGACCCACTGCCTAATTACAAAGTAACCAATGTTGTGTCCCTTCCTGAAAAACAAGCCTCTTCTAATCAAGTTTCTCTTGTGGACTCCATATGAAGCCTATTAATGGGTAGGGAATTTCTACAACTTCCATTAACATTACAGGGTTAAAGAAGAAATCATAAAAACAATAAAAAATTTCATTAAAAAATGACAACAATGAGACAACATAGCAAAATCTATAGGATGAAGTCAAAGTGGCACTTAGGGGAAATTTTATATCTCTACTTACATCAGTAAAATAGAGGAAAAACCAGATTGATAAATTGGACATGCAACTAAAAAAACTGGAAAAAAAAAACAAATTAAAAATTGTCTTCAGGAGAGGATACTGAAGCAAAAAAAAAAAAGCATCTCCTACATCAAAGAGTGATGTCAAATGGTTAATTGCCAAAAACAATTCATAGAAGAATTTTTTAAAGACTTCAAAAATCAAATGAGACTAAGGAAAAAAATTAAGAACAATCCAAGAAAAACAAGATTATGAAAAGAAAGTCAACCAATTGGAAAAGGAGATGCAGAATCTTAAGGGAACAAATGGCTCCTTGAAAATTAGAACTGAATATTGGGGCAGCCAGGTAGCACAGCTAGTAAGAGCACTGGCTCCAGTGTCGGAATGACCTGGGGATCAAAGCCGGGCTCAGATACTTAGCACCACACCCAGAAATAACTGTCCGTATAAGCTTGAGCAAGTTACTTAACCCCAATTGCTTTTAAGATAGATAGATAGAGAGAGAGAGAGAGAGAGAGAGAGAGAGAGAGAGAGAGAGAGAGAGAGAGATGATAGATAGATAAATTAATTAATTAATAAAAGAAAAAAAAAGAAAATTAGAACTGAGCAAGGGGAAGGCACCAAAGTTATGACACCAAGAAATAATAAAACAACATTCAAAGAAAAAAAATTAGAAGAGAATGTGAAATATCTCATAAGAAAAACAACTGATCTGGAGAACAGATAAAAAAAACATGAAAACAATTGAACTACCTGAAAGCTACAAAAAAAAAAAAAGAATCTTGATAAAATAAGGCAATAAATATCATAGTCCCTCCCCAAAGAAGGCTACAACATCATAGTCAAATTCCAAAACCTCCAGATCAAGGAGAAAATATTAGGAGAAACAAGAAAAAAAAGGATATATATATATATATATATATGTGTGTGTGTGTGTGTGTGTGTGTGTGTGTGTGTGTGTGTATGTGTATGTCTATATGTATGTTTATATATAGAGAGAGACAGAGAGAAAGATTAGATAGATAGATAGATAGATAGATAGATAGATAGATAGATAGATAGATAGATAGATAGATATCCACACATAATTGTACCCTTTTTGGGGGATGGATGGAGGAAGGGGGAAAATTTCAAAGTAAAAAGTGCACAGGAGTGAAAAAAAGAAAACTCACAAGGAAGCAAAGAAAAGTTGAACAATTATCTATACACATGTAGTATTTATCATACAAGCTTTACTGAAATGAAAATTTAGTGTTACATATTTTATATCCCCTCATGTTCTGCTACGTATGTAACATATTTTTTTCTTACTTTGTATTTAAGTTCCAATATTTAAGTATATAATGTCTTTTGTTTCTTTTCTCTATTTTGTACTAGTATTTGGCCTTTCAGTCTAAAACAAAATTTAAAAAAAACAACAAATAAAAACATTTTTCAAAATGAGTGTGGGGGAAGGTGAACATGTACCTGTTTAATGAAGATATGACCAGGGACTTTTGTGTCCAAAAATATTAGGCACTCTCCCAACGAAAGAAAAAAGAAAAAAAAGACTAAAAATTAGTAATTTCAAAATTTTGAAAATATTTTTAAATTTTTAAAATAAAAGTATTCTGGTATCAATAAAGAGATTTTTAAAAGTGTCAAATCTGGATGAAATACAAATGTGAAGAAAGCTTAAATGGGCAAAGCAATTATCAAATTCCTAGACACTGACAACTCATCTATGCCTGCTCACAATGAAAAGCAACTGGTGTCAGGGGAAGACTTAGATAAGGTATTGGGGGAAAATTGTTTATTTCCATTTATTGAGACACATATCCGTAGCACTGGGATATTCTCTGTTTTGTGCTTCCCCTCACTAACAATGTTTTCTCTAACACTAGTACCAGGCACAGAATCAAGAAGACCTGAGTTCAAATTGAGCTCAGACACTCACTACCTATATAACCCCATGCAAGACACTCAATATTTCTCTGTGCCTCAGATTCCTCAAATGTAAAAGGATAACCTTTACCTTCCAGTGTTATTGTATCAAATGATATAATATTTATGAGATAATTAGCAATAGAATGGAAAGTCCTTGAGGGCAGGGACCTTTTTAGTTTTGTTGTTATAATGCTAAGGCCAACTATTTCACCTTGCATATAGACAGTACTTAATAAATATTTATTGAACAGTAATTTAATTTTCCTGAATGAGAAGCAGCTGGGTTAGGAATGATGGCAGACAATTTAAGGATTAAGCTTATTAAGCAGTCAGAAAGTTTGGGAAGGATATCTGATGGATCATGGTGCTTTTCTAAGCACCAATTCACTCCCAGCAGGGTAATTATCACCTAATGATATGGTATTGGTCTTCAGCTTAATTGTTCCTGGCTCTGTTTGAACCTTATGCGTCAAAATCTGAACTGATTGGGATGAGCAATCAAGGACGAAGTGCTTAGATTCATTGACCAAAAAGTGACAAGTTTCCTTTATGTTTTGATAGAAGTAGGGGGAAAAGTACTCCTTAACTGTCCCTTGATGAAGTATTTAGTGCCTGCCCTACATAAATCAATATATTATCAAAATGGTCACTTCTCTTAACAGTAATTTTTTTTATAATACAGGTAGTATAGATGTATGAAATTCACATTATGGTACTTATTAAATTTCCCATATGGTGCCATCTGCTGAATTTGAAAAAGGGGAAAACACAAGGAGCTTAGGATCATTTAATATGGCTATTACTGCTGCCATTACTACCGCTGTTACTAATGATAGAATTATTACTTGTTCAGAAGTAATATAAAGTATTATAGAGAGGTAATTGAATTGTAAATTATGGTTGTATGACTTTATATGTTCAAAAGTTAAAGTGGTTATGTTAGTCTTGTTATATTGCACTTAGTTATCTACAATTTATTGGAAAATTATTTTGACGCACTGAGAAAGTTGAATCTTTTAAAAATATATTTTGATAGCTTTTGTTTTTATATCATCTGATCCTCCCATTATATTTGTCTTCCTTAACCTTAGTGATTCATCCTTTAAAATAAAAAAAAAATAAAGAAGAATTAAAATTATCATCAAGTCCGGACTATAAGTATCTAGTAAGCATTCCCTATGTTCCAGGCACAGTGCTAATTGTTAGGAATACATACACAAGAAAAATGAAAAACATTTCTTGCCCTCAAGATACTTACATTATAAAGGGGAAAGCAACACATAAAAAGATTTTAAAAGGTGGGAAGAGGTAATAAGAAAGAAAAAATATAGTATAAAATGTTGAGTCATTTGAGTGAAAAGTAATAAACATATTGAAAATATTTGTCTTATGAAGTATTCCATATCCATGGTTTCCTAGTTTGTCAAAGAAATAGGGAGAGATGTCTTATCATGACCTTTATTTGGGATCATGCTTGGTCACTATAAATTCACCACCCTGAGTTTCAGTTATTTTCACTGTAGTTATTATTTCCATCTACATTATTAAAGCTATCATAAATATTGTTTTCCTGGTTCTGCATACTTTTATTTTATATCAGTTGATGTTTTCCCATAATTCCTTGTATGAATAATATCCATTGTTTCTTTTTATGGCATAGCTATTTTCCATTACATTTGTCTACCAAATTTGTTAAGCCATTCAACAATCAATGAGTATCAATTTTGTTTACAATTCTTTGTAAGTGCAAAAACTACTGCTATAAAAAAGTTTGCTATGTATAAAGCTTTTCCCCCCTTCCTTATAAGGAAGGTGTCTTAAGGAATATGTTAATTTTTTTAGGATTTTCAAAGAATCACAGGTTTTATTTTCAGTTTTATAAAGCCAGGTTTTAATTAATTTATTTCTTCTCTACTCCCTTTGATTTCTTCTTCTGTGATTATTTTTACTTTTTGTTGGCTGTTTAATTTCTTTAATTACACATAGAACTTGCAAAAACTATATTTTCATATGTGCATATATGTACACACATACACATATGTAGATGTACACATACACAGATATATCATATTTGACTGCATAATTATCACCACAAAAACATCACACCCTGTTTCTTTTTTTAAGCTCAAAAATTGGTTTATTATCTTTCATCAAGTAATTGTTGCACTGTATTGAAGAGGTACAGGCTCTGGGAACCCCCTTGAGCTCTCCTTGAATCTTTGACATACAGGCTCTGGGAAACCCCTTGAGATATCTTTGAATCCTTGAGGTACAGGCTCTGGGGCTCTCCTTGAATCTTCCCACTGAGGCATTTGCCTAAGGGCATAAGCTTTCATTGTGGCTCTGCCCAAATCTTTAGCCCTCCTTTGTCTAGCAATTTTCTACTCTTGAGCCTCCCAAAATATCTATACCCAAATCTCTTACACCCCAGAATTGGCCTAACCCACCATTTTCTGTCATCTCCAGGTAGCCTCCAGCAACTTCCCACCCTTAATCACTCATTTACTGGAGTCTGACCTCATCTGACTTCTCCTGAAGACCCTCCCCAAACTCCTCCTCTAGACCACCCCTAGATTCTTCCCACAATCTTTCTGTATATCAGACACATCTTGCCTCCTTGAGAGGGGGAAAGCCGGGAGAATTAGCCAGCACACACTCACTCTGTGTCAGATGATTCTTGCCCACTTGCCCAATGCAAGCATCACAGGCTCCTTAAGAGTCTACCCAATATGGCAAACTTTTAATAAACTTTGCTTTTCTTTGCCTGAGAGAAGACTTGATTCGAATTCATTTGGCAGGACCCGACATGTTGGTATTTTGGAGTTTCAGGCACCCCTAGACTAAAACTCATCATTTTATAGTGTCCCTCTTCAGTATAATTCTGTTGGTAACACCACTCAAAAGTAAACAGAGCAGCAATGTATTCAGGAGTGGCATATGGATGCATTTTTATTTCTCACACATTATGAACTGTGAGCCTAGAATTCTAGCACAGCATTGTCTCTATATTTCTGAAAGTCAACTTTCATGGCTTGTTTAGAGTGTTACAGTATTAATGTTATTGTCACTCAACCCAATGAATAGCTGTAGACGCAAGGGGACCAAGCAGGCAGGTAAAGGTGCCATGAGTAAGTCAAGTGATATGGTAATGCTGAGGTTTAGGGTGCTAGGAATACAAAATAGCAATGTGTGGGTCCTGCTTCCAATGAACTCAACTCAAGACTTCTTTCAGCCAAAGACAAGGTTTATTAGTCAGGGTGGGTGTAATTCTACCATATTAGCTAGACTCTTAAGGAATATAAGCACTTTAATGGAGGCAAGATGGATCTTTTATACAGAAGACCATGGGAACAGAGAAGTGGTCTAGATGTAATTAAGGAGTGGCAGTCTAGGGTGGGGCCAGGGGCAGACCATGAAAAGAAAGTAAATTAACTGGGATAGGTCAAATGCCCCAGGAGAATGCCAGGGACCTAAGCCAGGTGGAAAAGTCCAGGGGTTTTTCCTTTCTGGGGTCCAGACCCTAAAGACATGGTATTTGTGGGGCAGCTAGTTGGCACAGAAGACCAGCTCTGGAGTCAGAAGGACCTAAGTTCAAATCCAGCCTCAGACACTTGACACACTTATTAGCTGTGTGACCTCAGGCAAGTCATTTAACCCCAATTACCCTGCCTTCCCCTCTCCAAAAAAATTTAAAAAGAGACATGGTGTTTTCCTTTTGGGGATTCAGATCCCATCCCCATCAGTAATGCTTGCTTCTTCCCAATTTTAACATATATTCATGAGTATTCCATGTATCCAAATTTCGCACCAAGAGTTTAGTAATAAAATGATTTTTAAGTAATACTGGCACAATTTTAATGTTTCACATAATGGTCACGATCCACTTTTTTGCAAAAATTATGCCCTAAAATCAGCAATGATTATGTGGTGAAATATAGTATATGCATTTTATACATCATCGTTATCATTGTCTCACATAGTGATTATTTCTATGTAGTTTTTGGTGTACTCATTGTTTTGGATTTCATTATTTTCTCCTTTGTAGAGAGCAGTCCCTGCATCCCTGTTGCCAATTATAGTAATTACCAACCAACTGCCATCTATAAAGAGAAAGGCCAAAGCTTCCCAACAATAGTAATATGCTCTTGACCAATGGCCCCACTTTCAGGCTAGTAACCACCATCATTCATCAGAGTGAAACAACATTGGTGATGTTTTAACCAGCAACTGCCTTTGCTGGTGCTGTGGCTCCACCTTCTCAGTCACAACAGCTGAAAATGAAAAGAAAGTTCTCACCACTCAAGTCCTTGACACTGATAAATGACTCAATGTTAAAACAAATTTGGTTTTATCAAATAACACTAAAAAGTTACATTGCCTTTTGCTTTGCCGTTATACCAAAAGACACTGGGCCTTTCCAACTGCTCTGCATGTGGAACCTCTTCTAAATGTTGTCACCTCCTATTAGAAGGTGAACTGCTTGGTAATAGGGTTAGTCTTTCTGTGCTGTTTGTAATTGAAGTGTATAACAAAGTGCTTTGGATAAAGTTGGCATTTGATAAATGTTTTAATCCATTTATTCCTTCGCTATCTTGAAAGAATTCTTCATAGTATTTTTTGTAGTAGTATTAGTTTTGTGGAAGGTAGTTTAGTATAGAAGAATTACAACTGGATTTGGGGTCCAAGGATGGATTCAAATCATGACTTTACTACTTAACTACTTGGGTGGCTTTGGACAAATCAGTGCATTTTTCTAGGTCTCTTTTTCCTCACTTGCCAAAAGTGCTTGTACTTGATCATTACTGAAGCCTTTTTTCTTCTCTAAATCTTTGACCCTATGAAGTATACAAAAGTATTACAATAATAACTGAATTTTAGATTAATAATCATGAATAATTAATATTTTTTCATCTACCTAACCATTCATTAAAGTCTATGTCTTTTGCTCACATTCCCTAAGATTACTAAAATACACATTGCATTTATTAAGGATGTATTTAATATTTTTGTATTTTCATTTATTTGAAATTTTCTTTACTCTAACATGCAAAAGTGTGATGTGGTGCTAAGAAATAATCTGTTTAGTTCTTCAAATATATTCCTAAAATTTACTTCTCTATCTTCCTTGGGGTTATCTTATTGCATAGAATTGGAGGAGGAGGATGGAGGGCCTAAAGACAGAATGGCTCTAATAGTAACTAATCTGACCTTTGCTCAGTCTTGACATATCAGTGATTCTTTGAGTCTGTCCTACTTTGGACTTTGCACCTACAGACCCAGCTCACTGCAGAGTTGACTAGAACTAGCTGAAACTGATCCTGTTATTTGCACACTCTTCCTCCGCAACATATGATAAGCAAGAACATCCTACTTCCACGTTCTATGCCCCTTTTCCTCCCCCTGTACTTCCAAATTTTGCTGAAACCCATAAATAACTCAGGCTTTGCCTGCAGAATTGGGATCTGTTGTACTCTGTCCCAGTATGCCTGTCTTTATGTTCATTTGTAATAAACTAAGTTGCTACTTGACCTGGTTATAGTCTCATTTGGACTTTAAAAATCTGGTCCAAAGTTCTATGTTTTACCTTTTGTTTCTCTTTCTATTTTATTTGTCCAGTTCAGAAAGAACACAATAACCTACTATTTTGTTGTATTACTATTCTTGAATTTTTGCAATCTTATTGATGTTTCCTTTAGGCATATGAATCCTATGCAATCTGGTACATATATGTTGATTATTACTAATGGTTTGTTTTCAATCATTTATTTAAAATAATATAATTTTTATATGTGGACATATATTACAACATACATCATATATAAGTACATAATATATATATGCTATATATATGCTTAACCTTTTTTGTTTTATCTGATAACATGACTGTATTACTATTTATTTGTTTTTTGCCTGGTGTAGAGAAAAAAATTTCTAGTCTCCCATTCTCAATCTTTATTTTTTAGATGTATTTCTTATAAGCTACAGATCAAGAGATTTTGTTTTCCAATCTATTTCTGACTGTTATATTTCATTTGACTTTTATATTCCATTGGTATTTAAAGTTATAAAAATTAAATTTATACTTTTCTCCATTCATTCATATGAAAAAAACTTTTAAAATATTTTAAATGTCCTTCTTTTGTCAATATTTTGTTCCTATAATTAGTTTTCCTTATTTTAATTAAACTTTTTTTATTAACTCTCTTCATTTTATCTCTTCTCACCACTTATTACTCCTCTCCCTAGTATTGTTTTTTTTATTACATTCTTGATCTTTTTCTTAAATTTCTTTGTTTAGTTAGCCACTCCTTCCTATCTTTCCCTCTCAGCTAAGTGGTTAATTTGCAGTCCTTCTTGTTCTTCCCCACCCCCAACTTTTATTTAATATCTTTTTCTATACCTCTTTACCATGGGGAATTTGTTTTCTTTGTTCTCATTTCTAATTTTCTTCCGGTCAATTCTACATGCTTAATATCTGAATAAAGGCCTATATTTTCATTTATTCTTTCTTTAATTTCTTTGTGCTCCTAAAACTCTGAAGTTTGCAGATTAAGACAATTAATATCTATATCCTTCTCTTTATTATCTTGCCCTGTTGTTATTTCTTTTCTGTTGTGCCTCAGCCATAAATATTAATTCATGGTGGAATTAATTTGAATGGAAACAATGGAAATTACTCCATGTCCTAAATTATGTAATTTGATTATGCCCTTTGCCCTATACATGATCATTCATCTCCCCATCAATCACACTATTTAATCTCTGGGTTCATACCTGCCTACTCCCCCCCAAAAAAAACAACTTCTGGGTGCCAACTGGTCCTAAGACCTCAAATTTCCTTTCTTCCAAGACCAGATATTACTCATGGAGTCTGGACACTCCCAGAGAATACAATCTTCTAATTTACCAATATGTCTATCCTTCCCCCTTGAATTAAACATATAATAAAGTCTCTATCTCTCATCTCAGGTATACACTTTTTCCTCCATGGTTAGTGCTATTCAATGAAAACAAATTTTGGTTTAAGAATTCCTTTTTCATTCCTCCAGATACTATTCCTCCCTCTTCTACCACTTGTTTTCTCCTCTCCTACTGTATTGTATCTTAATGAGAGAACATAGTAATCATTGTTGCAGCCCTTCATCAATAGAATTGAAGTTCTGGGATTCTCTACTGTAGGGTCTGTCCCACAAAAAATTCAAAATACCCCAATTCCAACACAGCTAGGTAGAATTAGCTTCTGCTTTTTTTCTGAATTATGGTAGAGAATGGCATATGTCTTCAAAATTCCTGCTGCACGAGATGATCCCAATATCAACCTAAGACATAGGCTGATGGATCTTTTGGTGCATCCCTTCTAGGGGCATTATGACTGGTGCATGATGGGATGTTGAGTGATCTCTCTGAGGATTAGAACTTTCTATTGTTAATTCAAAGAAATTTTACTTTTTTTGGAGTTCCCTCTTTAAAATATAACTTGTGGATTCAAATGTAATTGCTATATATCTGCACTCTCTCTCTGTCTCTCTCTGTCTTTGTCTCTCTTTCTCTCTCTCTCTCTGAAAAAAAAATATCTCCTTTAACATCTTGTTGGCCATATCAACTTGTTTTCTAATCATGTGGTCAAGAAAAATCTTTAATGAACAAAACAGTTAAAATGACAACATGTAAAATCCATCTCCTTGGCAGGCAGGTATAGTTTATATTATGAGTAAAAAGTCAAAAAAAGTTGGTATAAAATTTGCTAAATAAAGAAAAAACTATAAAATAAGAAATTACTAAGACTCCATTGGCCTAGAAAAGCATTTAGAAGCCAATAATTTACCTTTACTGATTTATGAACTCAAAATGTCATGATGTGTAGGATTACATTGATCTCTTCATTTCTTAGATGCTGAAGATAGGGAATATCTTCAAATGACCACAGAGGCCCATTTTCTATATAGAATTTTTAAGTTAAAAAAAAAAAGATGCAGACAAGCCTTACAGTCTCGTAAAAGGGAACATTTCTAAAAATCTGGGAAACATTTCTAGGCCCAAGATGACAGAAAAATACAACAAGATTTGAGGCCTGGAGTCAATGGGTAAGGACCTCAGTAAGGAGACATGTCTATCTATACTGCAGAATTCTTTTGGTATCTCATTTGGTTAATAACTATCCTTTAAGAAATGGGAATATGAGGTGAATAAGTGGATTTGCCACCTTTCAAAGTGGGGGAAATTTACTCATAAAGTTCAAAATAGCAATAATGGATTAAAAATAACTATCACTTTTCTTATGTAGTGTCATAATTGCTAAACATCGACTGAAAAATTCTTGTCTCCGACTTTCTAATATTCATGAAGTTACTTTTAATGAGATCATTCAGAGGGTCATGATCCATGAATAGAGACTCATTACCAGATGTTATTTTTCTCTCTCCTTGTTGAAGTGTCACAGGAAAGTAATATTCATCATATTTAGTTTGTCAGCCAGGAAGCTAGTGTGAGGAACTGAGACATGACAAATTCTGTTTTCAAATCACCTAGAGGAAGCTAGAAAACTATGCTGACTAGGTCCACTATAAATTAATGCTACATAACAACAACTACAGAACAGCAACCCATACATTTCATCTTTGTTCCACGTTCTGTCATTGCCCCCATAGCCATTATTCAAAACACACTTTTCTCATCCTGCACCCATCCCCCTCTCTTTCAGCAGATGACTTTGTCTCTTACTTTTTTGCAGGGACAAGATATTCTAATCACACTCTCTGCTATCTTCTTTCCTACATACCTCAATACCCCAGCATATCACAAAGTAAATTTATAAAAGGATCATGAAAACATCTCTTAATTCTGACTTCTCTATTTCTTTTAGTGGAATCATCATTCACTCAGTCTCCCATGTTGGAAAAGTTGGAATTGCCTCTTATTCTTCACTTTCCCTAACCTATAAAAATTGGTTTGTTATCTGTCACAGAATCAGTTTATTTCAGAATTCAAAAGGATCTCAGAAATCTTCCAGTCTAACCCAAAGGTAAATAAGAATCTCGTGTGCAACATAATGAAAAATGGTTATCTTGATATGCTAAAAAAAAACCAAGGTAACAATTCAAAGAAAAAACAAAAACACTGGATATGTCATCTGAGTACCTTGCTTCAAATTCTGATGTCAATTTAATAACTCTGTGTCCTTGAAGAAGGCATTTACTCCTGTTTTGTTTTGTTTTTTCAGTAGTAAAATAGATTTGGGAATGTATATGTCTATATATGTATATGTATATATCTATAGCTATGGAGAAACAAATCTAAACTTTATTGCAGCTTCCTGGGGGTATGGGAGTGGGGGAGGGTATGTATATGTTTATAGCTATAGAGAAACATATCTAAATTTTATTGTAGCCTTCTGGTGTGGGTGAGAGTGGGAGAAGGTATGTATATGTTTATAGTTATAGGGAAACATATCCAAACTTTATTATGGCCTTCTGGTGAAAAAGTGCACAGCAGACAACAAAAGTCACAAAGAAACAAGGAAAAGATGGATAATTCTCAACATTAATATTATTTATCATATAGGCTTTTTTAAAATGAAAATTTGTTGTCATATTTTGAATTCTCTCACATTCTGCTGTGCACATGACATGCTTTTATTATTTCTAACTTTGTATTTAAGTTCCAGTATTTAAGATTATGATATGTTTTTGTTTCTATTCTCTATTTGTGCTCTGGCATTTGAGTCTAAAATAAAATTTAGGGGAAAAAGGATATCATTTAACAATTTGAATTTGATTAGTTCTCATTTATAAAGTGATAGGGCTTTAAAGGTTCTTCTCATTCTAGATCTATGATCTGAGCTCTAATGATACCACTGTAGCAATGAAAACATTGAACTTTGTTACTGCATCCTAAGACTCTACACTCAGACAAACTCCATATGGTACTTAGTTCCATCTCTCCAACACTTTGCTCATGCTGTTCCCTATCTCTGACATGTGCTCCTTCTCCCCTGCTTCCTATCGATGCCCTACATAACCTTTGAAATAAAAAATAAAATGTCACATCCCCAAGGACTTTCTTAATAATTTTCCACTTAGACCTTATGTAATGGCAATCACAGAAGTAGTTCACACCTTGTTTCAGCTATTGAATTAACACCTTGTTTCAGTTCAAGTTTCTTTTGAACCTTGAATCAAGTCTTTTAAGAAACAGAACATGTGAACCCCATAATCTGTGAACCCTAGAATTCATGGACTCCTGCAAAAGGAAGGGGAGGAACTAATGACCATATATAAAGAGAATTTCCAGGCTAGAGACAGCAAAACTGAGAAGAGGACTCTTGTGGTGGCAGAGTCAAAAAGGAGAAAACTTGTAGTTTATGGCACTCTTATTTGTTTGCTCTGTCTGTGTTGATGTTTGTTTGTGATACTTTGTACAGAAGCCCTGGGACCTTACTGGAAGCCCTGAAAGAGGATTTTCTGGTTGTATGTGTACAGAAGTCCTGGAGGAGGGTTTTGAAGATCCTGAGACTTTACTAATGATTTGTGATGACCTCTTGGACCTTGTTTGTGGGTCTGTGTTGATTTCTATGTTGATGATTTGTGTTGAGTTCTCAGACCTTGTGGTGGACTGAGTTGATTTCACAGGCAGATAGTGAATTAATGATGGTGCCACCAATGTGTATGAATATTATTGTGGCTCTGTTAAGCTTTGTCTTCCCAGAAACAGAAACTGTGAAGGACTTGAGGTGGACTGGACACTGTGAGCTTAAATATGGAACAGGAACTGGATGGTGAAGTGGACAAGGAGCTGGACAAGGAACTAGGAGATGCCTTCCTTTGAATCCAGGTGACAGTTGGCGCTGGGACCATGGAAGAGGAACCATGGAAGCTGAGAGCCAGCCATGAATCAAGCTGAGAGAAGACTTTACTTGGATATTGTGTACTGACTGAGAAAATTATGATTTACTGTGACCTAGGGGTGGAGAACTTTCACTTTTGTACTTCATGATTGAAGCACAAATTAAATTGAAGTACAAAATGGAGGATTTTGTGATTGACTAAATGAATGTACTTTGTTTAAAACTATGTGACCACTTTGGTGAAAATTATGTGCCCATTTTAATGATACATTGTTGAGTTGTGACATGATAAATGTTGTATTTTGATTTTCTGTGATAAGTTTTAACATTATGAATGCTGTACCTTCATTTTCTGTAAATCTTTTGCTCTGATTTGTTATTGAATAGAGAGTTCACTATTGCATGTAATCAGAACTTTGAAAGCTGTTCACAGCAGCAGTCCTCTGGAAAGCTGCTTGTGTTTGGCTTTACATGTCATAGAACAATTCTGAAGGCTTTTAATTTATATGCTTCCAGAGAGAATCTCCTTTTTTATGAACCTTAGATGAAAATCAAACAAATCTTCCATATCCAATGACCAGTAAAAGTTTAGATTACATTGTAATTTTGTTAATTACATAGAAATAAAAGTAGAGGCTTCT
Source organism: Petaurus breviceps papuanus (assembly GCF_028583685.1). NCBI lineage: Eukaryota > Metazoa > Chordata > Mammalia > Diprotodontia > Petauridae > Petaurus > Petaurus breviceps. Next base: position 24,191,334 of record NW_027187358.1, read on the forward strand.
AGAATTAAAGGTGTCTAATTTTTAACATGGTATTTGATAATCTTGGGGGTTGGGTATGGATAGAAAATGTCATTTTTGACAACTGATTCTTAATTAAGGAAGTGATTAAGATATCAATAACATTATGTCTTGCTTTCTTGTGGAATCTTTTCCCTTTTTGCCTTGAACTTGGTACCTCTTGGAATAGGCAGAGCATGCTCTGCCTATTCCAAGAGGTACCAAGTTCTTATATGAAACGTAAATGAGTTTGGGGGTAATGGAACAGAACCTACTTTATTTTTGCTTTGAAAATGATTTGTCTTTTCATAAATGGTTATTGTTCAATTTCCATAGTGCAACTGAAAATAAAGATATGAATTCATCACCTTAATTCAGTTTTTACTATAATTGCCCAAAACAGTGTGATAAAGTAGATTGAATACTGTTTCTAAGATGAAGAAAGTCTGGGTTTGAAGATACTTCTGATACTTAATAAGCTGTGGGACCACATTCAGGGTTACAGGGTTCTAGATTTAGAAATAGATTTAGCAACCTCAGCGGTTACTTCAAAATTCCTGTTTACAAATGAGGAAATTGAGCCCTAGAGAGTTTAAATTATTTGCCTACATTCACAGGAAACACAATTTTCTTAAGATTCATACCCAGGTACTCTGACTCCAAGTTCATTGCACCAAGTCTATGGCTCCCCTATCTCTCAGCCTCAGTTTCTTCATCTCTAAAATGGGGAAAACATATATAATAAAGAGGTACACTTACCTTACAGGATTGTTTTGTGGTCCAACTGTGATGAGGTATTTAAAGAGCTTTTTTAAACTTTAAAGTTTGAAGTGCTATGCAAATGCTATCTCTTATTATTGGAATCAAAAAAGTATTGAACAACATGATCTCTTTGAGAAGCAAATTGTAGCATGGCCTATTTGAACTACAGATTGAAGTGAAAAGTTAGATTTCTATGGTAAAGGTGTTTCTAAGCTGGCTACATATATTTTTAGAGCTGTAAGCTACTGTAGTGCTTAATTCACAACAATATTGATCTTTCTCCATCATCTGTCAAAAATGAGTTACGAAAGTTAGCAAAGAGAAAGCATGACTAGAACCTGACATTATGGCAGTTGAAAAGGAAGGAGGTAAAAGTCTAACAAAATAATAATCACTCTGAACCAAAAATATAATGAAGAATGGAAACAATTTTTATATTCAGATACCTTCTAAAGGGCCTAACAAGCTTCCTTTGGTATGTGAAAGTCAGGCTCATTTTGAAATGGCATAGAATGCAGGATTATTTTTGACCCAAGGAAAGGGAATCACCTTCTTAAGTTAACCAATGTCAAGAAGCATTAGAGAATTCAAGAAAGCAATGTTACCCACTCTATGACATAATTGTAACCATTTTCACTTCAAATCTTCACTAAAAAAAAAATCACCAAGAAAATATGTTGATTGACTTTGGAATAAATTTATTTACTTCAACATCATGTCTTCTTTTGGGTTTTTTTTTTTGTCCATTTGTACGTATGCCAAATCAAGTCAACAAGCCTTTAGTAAGTGCCTACCATACTATGCACTGTGCTAAGTGCTGTGTATATCCTTATGCCCCTCTTCCCCTTCTTTACCTTCCCTTATTTTAATTTCTTCTCTCCTCTGCTCCTTTTCTCTCTTCTCTCCCCTCCCTTTCCTTCTTCCCTATGATCTCCCCTCATTGATACTAAAGTTCTGTTAAATTATGTGGGTGACTAGATTTTCAGAGGAATGAGATAAATCTCATGGCAAGGGACAGATTACTGAGTATGTTATGTATGGCTGGGACTGAGGCAGTGCTGATTCTCTTCTCTATAATTGCCTTTTCTGAGAAGGAGGCAAATTGAAAGCTCATTTTCATTAAAGGGGCACTTCACACACTATTGAATAACTATGGTGTGCTGGGACACAACAGCAGATAGATGACCGATGTAGCAAACAGTAACATTAATTCTTGCCATGACCTTTCCCTCTCAATCATCTGTAAAATGAGGGCATTGACCTGAATGATCTCTGAGGTCCCTTCCAATTCTAAGGTACTAAGAACGTGTTAATCTAGTGCCAAACCTGCATGGCCAGAAGAGCAAAACAGCAGAACTCTATGAAACGAGAGGCTTGGCATATTTAGTAAAACCACTAAGAAAATGAAGATCTCAAATGTATTGGCACGGGACCAGTGAGTTCATTCACATAGGGAACATACAGGTGAGGAAGTTTCCTGTTTCAATATGAGTCAGCAACTTCTTTTTAATTTATAGTCTTAAAGAGTTTCCTAGAACAGAGGTTTTAAGCTCCCTGCTGGTAATGTGGCCAGTGGCATTCATAAGTGTGTCTAGAACCAGATTGCAACGAAATTGAGAAATTGTTAACTAAATAAGTAAAATGTAACAAAACAAAGAGAATGTTATTTTTTTTAATTTTCTATAACAATAGACAGCTTACAAGGATTAATTTCTATTAAGTTTGACCCTACTGGCCTAGAATATTTAGAGGTTAAGTGATTTGGCCAGAGATATATAGCAAGTATATCTCAAAGGTGAAACTTGATTTTCTTGGCTGGGAAGTTAGTTCTCTAGTGACTTCATGACACTGCTTGTCAACATATGTGAAAAGATATTTTAAAAGTCAGTCATGACTTGCATTTATGAAATGCCCATTATGTGCCAAGTGCCATGCTAAGCTCTGAGGATTCAAAGAAAGGTAAAAAGTAGCCACTGACCTTGAGGAGCTCACGATCTAAAACAGAATGCGATCAACTGTTTTTGTGTGTGTTCGAGAGAAAAAAAGCCCAGAAACAATGTGGCGTGCATTAACCGGGAAAATGACTAAACAAATTGTAGGATGTAGATGCAATGAAACGATATTATGCTGTAAAAATAGCGATGAATAAATAGGAAACTATAGGAAGACATATGAACTAATGCAGAATGGAATAAGTAGAAACAGGAAACATAATATGCTTAAGGACTAAACTATTGTAAAAAGAAACAGCCCTAAAATGAGGTTGAACTGAGATGAGTTGCAATGAGCAACGAACAGCTTGATTATCAATGATGAAATAAACTCTTTACTCTCAGTAGAGGTGAGGGCTTACTAGAATAGAATGTCATATGTGTTAATACTGCAAATGATTTGTCAGCTTTGACTGACTTTTTCTTTGTTATAAAGGAGGGTTCAATATGAAGGAATGGTAGTTAATAAAAAATAATTGATGTTTTTTCATCAACAAAAAATTGTTTTTGAAAAGATAATTGTCTGAAGGTAGAACACTACTAGCTATATCTGTCCCACTTGGATAGGTAACATTTTCAGCAGTGTAATCTTCAAAAGCAAATCCCAGTAATTTCTTTTAAACACTCAATTCTCGATTATGCATGTTAATAAAAGGGGACTAGAGATTCAGATAATCCATATAGGTGCCATTTGAATTGAGTTTCTTTTTCAATAATTCAAAGATCTGTCATTTCATCCAGATGCATATTTTCTCCAGCAATGCTGATTTAACCTCTTTGGGCCTATATATATATATAAATATAATTAAATTATGCCAAATTATTTATTAATTTTTTTAATTTATTATTTATTTTTTATTTTTATATATAATTATATATATAATTTGTTTTTATATATAATTTATTATTGCCAAATATAATTAAATTAGCCAAAAACTAAATTATGGCTCTTCAGGGGCGGCCAGGTAGCACAACGAGTAAGAGCACCGGCTCCAGTGTTGAGAAGACCTGGAGATCAAATCCCGGGCTCAGACACTTAGCACCCACCCAGAAACACCTGGCCGTGTAACCTTGAGCAAGTTACTTAACCCCGATTGTTTGAAAAAAAAAAATTATGGCTCTTCAACAACTCATTCATTACACACACCTATATATATATATATATATATATATGTGTATATATATATATGTGTGTGTATATACATATATATATATAGGTGTGTGTAATGAATGAGTTGTTGAAGAGCCATAATTTAATTATATACATATATACACATACATACATATATACTTATGTATAAATCTCCGCACTTGACACATATTGCAGCTTTTCCATATTATATTAGACCAAATCTATAAAGTGTATCCAAAAATTTCATCATATGGTGATCTCTGCTGATAATTTTTTTCCATATTAAATAGGCTATCCTTGAAAAACAGACATGCAGTTCATTGCCGCACATACACTCAAAGCCTTTTCTGGTTTAATAGGACTTTCAAGGAATGAGACTTTGCTTTCATAATCTTCAAGAATTCTGGCCCCTCCAAACTGGACACTCTTCTATTATTACCAAGGAACTTATTTAACTATACCTGAAGGGTGGGAACAGGAAAAGTTTTGGGAGCAAGTTAGCTACTTTTAAAGTTCCACATGACAAGAATTTGATCCTAACCTATTTTTTTGTTGTGGAGTCATTTCAGTCATGTCTGATATTTTATGACCCCATTTGGGGTTTTCTTGATAAGGATATTTGAGTGGCTTTCCAGTTCATTTTACATATGAGGAAACTGAGGTAAACAGGGTTAAGGGACTTGAGCAAGATAACCCAGCTGGTAAATGTCTAAAGACAGATTTGAACTCACAAAGATGAGTTTTTTCCGACTCCAGGCCAGGCACTATATTTACTTTACCACCTAGCTGCTCTCCTAACTTATACACATATGTCTTTATACTCAAGAAATTAACAACAGCAACAACAATAATGTGATATTTATATAGGATTCAAATTTTGCAATGCCAAATTGCAGAACCAATAATTTTTCCAGTTTCTATGATTAATGTAGAGCAATGGTGATTCCAATTATTTGGATTTTAAAAAATAAAATCAGCAGGGCAGCTAGGTGGCATAGTGAATAGAGCACTGACCCTGGATTCAGAAGGACCTGAGATCAAATCTGGCTTCATACACTTAACACTTAATAGCCACGTGACCTTGGGCAAATCACTTAACCCCAATTGCCCTGCCCTTCCCCCTCCAAAAAAAAAGCACATAAAATAAAATAAAATCAGCTTATTTTCCCCCTAAGCAGCATGATATTTTAGACTGTATGATTTGGGAAAATGTGCCTCTATTTCGCTGTCTCAGTTAAGAAACAGCCAATTAAAACTTCAGAAAACATACCTAACACCATGGTCATATTCCATGAAAAAGTGGTAATTTTAAAAGTTTTGGAACTTTCATATATTTTATAACTTGAATTAAGCTATAAGCACTTTTCTGAAAATAACTGCACTGTTTGCTTAGGGATCTAATATTCTACTTTATTGGATAGGCTGTTGTTCAGAGTATTTAAGGAATAAGTGATAGCTGCTTAACTGCAGTCTCATAACAGATTTAAACATTTCCCATAGCGTGGGTTGTGTTTTCTGATATTGGCCAATTTGAATGTCTGGTCTATTTTGGGTAGAATCATTAAATAATAAATTTATCTAAAGACATATGATGATTCAGAGGCAATTGATCACTTAGTCTAACTCCCTTATTTTACAAGTGAGAAAATCAAGACTCAGGGAGCTTAATTGCCTTGCCCAAGGTTGCACAGGGGCAGAATAAGAACTTCCATACTAGTTCTATGAAGCCAATACCTGTGAATCTTCCAAATTCTACCACCCTATTAATAAGCTGCTTTGCTCTCCTAGACTCCATGTGGCTTTTGGAAACATTTCAATAACTACAAAATTTCTCATCAGAAGATTCAGCAATTTGGAATTTTTTTTTTGTTATATTTAAAGATAAAGGTGGAGTATGTTTATTTAATGTCATTTAGAAATCCAAACATAGTAAAAACTTTAGGGACCATAGATCTAGGTGAGTAGTTACTGTGTAAACCCTAAATTCTTGTTCAATAGATCTATGATTCCCTCCCATAAATCTTGCTATAACAAGATTAGATAAGAAACCTACCCAGTTCATCTTGAGCTGTTCTTGCCTCTATCCTTCCATAAATGTTCTATAATGGGTCTGATACTCGCGTAAAGATTTCAAGAAAATATGAGACCATATTGGACATTATAATAGCACTACTTAACAAAAAAAAACATTAAGTTTATTACTATGAAATTCTTTTTTCATTATTGTATCTTCTGACAATTTTTATGCCCACTTGATCTAAGTTTATTTTTTTTTACTGTAACATTCCTAAGTTCTGTGAAAAACCTAAAAATATAAGTTGCCTGATCTGCTTAGATAAGTCATCTTCAAATGCAGTAAGACAACAGCAACTATTTCTGAGGCTAGGCAATAAGACAATTCTGCCTATGCTCTAAGCTAAATGATTCACCCTGAGAAATAGCCATTTCCTTAGTTTGTTGGGTGCTTGCTAAAAATAGAGCATCCTCAAAGACCATTCATTAGGTCAGCAATTTTCTTCATGCTCCTACCCTCAAAAACCAAAGCAAAATAAATCAGATCAACTCTCCAAATTTAGATCAATCTCAAGACCTTACTGCTTCATGTCAGACCAACTGAATTTTCTATGTAAATAAAAAAGGAGTCCAGACTTCAGTTTCCCAACCTTTGTACTGTTCTTTATCATTGTGGGAGCTCATTATTGGTCTGAAGATGGGAAGATTTATCACTGACCTGGAAGCGATATCAAAGGTGTTTGCATTGGAGGTGATACCAATATCCTTGTCAATAATCTCAAAACACAGTTTGCTAGATTATATCCTCTAATAAACTTCTTTTTTTAATATAAATGAGTTGGACAATGCTTTAATTTTGAGTTACAACTTTTAATTTTGAGATACAACATAACCATTCATTTTAAGAGCATTTAATACTAAATGTTGGAGGAAAGGTAGAAGAGACTGATCACCTCATCAGTCACTTAAAATTTGCCCCGCCCCAAACCCAGGACACACTATCAGATTTCTTCAGAGGAAATAATATTCTACGATTTTTCAACTAGATATTGTCACTGGGAAAATCTTGATGTTTCCTTTCTTTGTTTTTTTATTTCAATAAATAGTGTAGGCGCTCCTCTGGGGACGTGGCCTGGCGGCAGGGGTGTCACTGGAGGGCGTGGTCTGGGCGGCAGCCCCGCCCCCGGAGTCCTCGCGGCGGCAGGGGGGAGGGGGAGGGGGAGGGGGAGGGGGGCGGGGGGAGGGGGCGGCGGCCGCTGCACTGAGCCCAGGCCTGGACGTAGTCTCGGCCTCGAACTTCCGTGCCTTCGAACTGCTGCACCTGCACCTGACGACGCTGCGGGTAGAGTTGGGGCCGCTGGGCCCGGCCCGGCAGCCGCGGCCTCAGCGTCCCGGCGGCGCTGGAGCTGCGCTGCCTGGGGCCCGAGGGAGCCTCCGAGCTGCAGCGGCGGCGCTGCGGCGAGAGTGGCCCGGCTCCGGGGAGCCTCCTGAGGAGCCCATGCCCTTCCACACACGCCCCTTTGCCCACTACGGCCAGGCGCTGAGTGTGGCCTTCCCGCACCCTGCCGCCCCGGGGAGCGCTTCCAGCTGCTTCTCACGTACCGCGTGGGCGAGGGTCCCAGGGTTTGCTGGCTGACTCCAGAGCAGACAGCAGGGAAGAAGAAGCCATTCCTCTATACCCAGGGTCAAGCTGTCATTAACCGAGCTTTCTTCCCCTGCTTTGACACTCCTGCAGTGAAAAGCAAGTATTCTGCCCTCATTGAGGTGCCAGATGGCTTCACTGCAGTGATGAGTGCCACCACATGGGAGAAACGAGGCCCAAATAAGTTCTTCCAAATGTGTCGGCCTATCCCCTCCTACCTGGTAGCTTTGGCTGTTGGACATCTGGTTTGTGCTGAAGATGGACCCAGGAGTCGCGTGTGGACTGAACCCTGCTTGATTGAAGCTGCCAAGGAAGAATACAATGGTGTGATAGAAGAATTTCTGGCAACAGGAGAAAAAACTTTTTGGACCCTATGTTTGGGGAAGATATGACTTGCTCTTCATGCCACCATCTTTTCCCTTTGGGGGCATGGAGAACCCCTGCCTGACTTTTGTTACTCCATGTCTGTTGGCTGGGGACCGTTCCTTGGCAGATGTTATTATCCAAGAGATCTCTCACAGCTGGTTTGGGAATCTGGTCACCAATGCCAACTGGGGCGAGTTCTGGCTGAATGAGGGTTTCACTATGTATGCCCAAAGAAGAATCTCTACTATCCTCTTTGGTCCTGCTTACACCACACGGGGAGGGCACTCCTTTGGCAGCACATGGACATCACTGGAGAGGACCACCCCCTGAACAAACTCCAAGTGAAGATTGAGCCAGGTGTTGATCCTGATGATACCTACAGTGAAACCTCATATGAGAAAGGGTTCTGCTTTGTCTCTTACCTGGCCCACCTGGTGGGAGACCAGGACAAGGTTGACAACTTCCTTAAGGCCTATGTCAATGAATTTAAATTCCAAAGCATCTTGGCTGATGATTTTCTGGAATTCTACTTGGAATATTTCCCTGAACTGAAGAGTGGATTCTTGTGGCAGCAAGCACCCCAAGTGTCCTCAGGGTTTGCTGCCAGCACAGGTTCTTGGATCTGCTTTGATAAAGGAAAGCAACTCAAAATGGGTTAACAAGCTTACTTTAATCAGTCAAATATGTATCATTTACCTCATTCAGGGGAAAAAGGTCAGCACCCCACACTTCAGAATATACAGACAGAATTATCAAGACAGAAACAGATCAAGTAGACAGCTTTCCAAACTGTCCAACCATTACATCCATACCAAACAACATCTGGGTTTCAAAGGGGTGGGGGGCCTCTGGACAACGGCTTCCCAGAATCCATATCAAATCACAGAACACTTCTCAAAGTGAGCCCCCAAAACAAAGCTACACATCAGGGCTTATATAGCCTTCTCCTGGCTCGGAGAGTGTAACAACCTTTTGGACCCACTGGCCAATCAAAAAGTATCTACTGAAAAACAAGCCTCCCACCCCAGGCTTCAGGTGCACTTTAGCCTAGGGGCAGGGAAGATCTTCCAAATTTGCATTCCCATTACAATTCTATACCAGGCTTTGAATTTGATAGATGGCTGAACACACCAGGGTGGCCCCCTTACCTACCTGATCTCTCCCCTGGTGACTCACTTACGAAGCCTGCTGAGGAGCTGGCCCAGCTTTGAGCTGCTGAGAAGCTAGACCCAGGAGCTATTGCTGCTGTGGATATCCCTACCTGGAAGACCTACCAGCTGGTCTACTTCCTGGATAAGATCCTACAGAAATCACCTCTACCTCCTGGGAATGTGAAAGAAATGGGAGAGACATACCCCAAGATCTCAAGTGCCCGAAATGCAGAGCTGCACTTAGGCTGGAGCTAGATCATCATCAAAAATGATCACCAGACAGATTTCAAGAAAGTCCAGGTGTTCCTGCAGAGTCAGGGAAAACAGAAGTATACCCTCCCACTGTACCATGCTATGATGAGTGGCAGTGAGGCAGCCTTCCAAAGAGACGTTTTCTATCACCGCCCCCCAGCTCTACAGCAACGTTGTCAATTATGTCCAGCAGATCATGGAACCTAAGAAGACTTAGATCCTCAAGCTGGGGTCCTTACCTCCTTTCCCAAAGGTATCATGGACCTTCAGAAGAGCAATCTGTCCCTACCCTCCATTGTCCCCAAGCAGCCAAGGTTTCATATTCTAGAACTCTGTTCTACTTGGGGACCTTCCCTGAAAGCTGAATTCTGGACCAGGACATCTCCCCACAGTTTTCAGCGGGTCAGTAGATCCTTGGCATTGACTGGGGGAGAAAGCATTTCAATTCTACCTTCCCTTGGCCTAGGAAGAAGAAGAGAGTGTTGTTGCTGACTCTTCAGGTGCCGCGTAAAGGAATGGCAGCTTGATCATTTTTCAGGTTCAATATTTTAAATAAAATTTTTAGATGAAAAATAAAAAAAGAAATAGTGTAGGATTTTTGAAAGTGCTCCAAAATTACCAAAATGCATTCTAATCCATTCTCTTCCTCCTATTCAACTCTGGGCCCAACTAACTGCTTTCTATGTCTCTTCAGGAATTTCCCCTAATACAATAGCCATCCAATTCATGTCTTCTATCCAAACACATAGCTTCCACTATCACCATTAGGGAAAATCAGTCCTCACAGGTACAATGGAAAAGGTGTTTAACTTAGTCATAGCATATAAGTGTGAATCCTGATTCTAGTACTTACTACCCATGTATCTTTGGGAGTAATTAAATAGGACCAGAACATACTTCCTGGTTCTAGTCATTTTTTGTATAGAAAATCCTCCTTCCTCATTTCTATTTCCTGGTTCCCCTGATTTTCTTTAAGTCCCAGCTGAAATCCTACCTTCTACACGAAGCCTTTTCCTTCTTAATTATAGTGCCTTGCCTCTATTAATTATCTCTAATGCATCTTCAATATAACTTATTTTTCATGGTTATTTACTTTTTTTTTTTACATCCATAGCACTTAACACTTTTTCTGACTCATAGTATGACTCATACATTTCTTGACCGACTGATTGTGAACCTAAAACTGCTACAAACCTGTCATTATTTTATTTATTTATTTATTTATTTATTTATTTATTTATTTATTTATTTATTTTTAAGCAATCGGGGTTAAGTAACTTGCTCAAGGTTACACGGCCAGTTATTTCTGGGTGTGGTGCTGAGTGTCTGAGCCCGGGACTCGATCTCCAGGTCATCCCGACACTGGAGCCTGTGCTCTTACTCACTGAGCCACCTGGCTGCCCCTAAGCAATTGGGGTTAAGTAACTTGCTCAAGGTTACAGGCCAGGTGTTTCTGAGTGGGTGCTAAGTGTCCGAGCCCAGGATTCGATCTCCAGGTCATCCCGACACTGGAGCCGGTGCTCTTACTCACTGTGCTACCTGGCCGCCCCAACATGTTATTATTTTAAACTAAAAATGTTGTGTGATTTAATGGAAGGAATGTTGAATGTAGAAAATATAGAGAATTTATAGTTTCTCTACATTATCTAAATCTCAGCTTTACCATATACTGCCTGTGTCAACTGGACAAATTATTTACCCTCTCAGGGTCTCAGTTTTATCCTCTGTAAAATGAAGAAATTTGAATGGATCAGTGGTCTCCAACTCAAAGAGAAACAAATCCCTTTGGGAGGCCAATTGATTTAGAAAACCATAAATTTATATTATCTATGTTACATTGTATTTTTATTTATTTGGTTAAACATTTTAAAATGACATTTTAATCTGGTTTATGCCACACATAGAATTTTTGTGGGTCGCAATGCTACTAGCAAGCAAGGTATTACACTTCTGGACCAGATGACCTTTAAAGTCCCTTCCAATACTATAACCCAAGTTGGTATCGATAAGAATAACTGTGAACATATGTTATATTACTATTACATATACTTAACAACACATTATATTCCAAACAAAATTATTGTACTATGTATGATATTTAGATAACAACCTCACAAACTTACTTTTTAATACTAACATACTAAATATTATACTAATACATTAACAGAATCAGAGAATTTTAGATTTCAAAGGGATCTCCTTTGACATTTAAAATTAGGCGCTGTTACATACTCAAGTATTCATCTGGTATGAAGAGTTCCAATAAGAAGAATCTCTCTGAAGCAGCACACTCTATTTTGGAACAAGTCTAAATTGGAGGAAGGATTTTTTTTTTATTTGGTTGTTCTCCTTGGAAATTGTTGTTATTTTTTCCTCACTCCTTCAGTCTACATGTCTCCAGAATAAACTTCTCTAATTCTTTTAACCTATGCACATAGGACATGCACTCGAGAAACTTTACCTTCTTGCTTTCTTTCCTCTGGACATTATCTTATCAGTGTCCGTCTTAAAACTGATGTCTCAAATACATCTCAATATTCCAGAAGGGATCTGACCATAGAAGAACAGGAAAGAATCATTCTTGAAACTATGTGTTTCTGAATTGAAGCCTGAAATCATGTTAGGTTTTTATCCTGCCATTTATTTATTCAGGCCTTCATCTGTCATCCATGCTTGACCTGCAGTCTTCCCAACCAAAAAGGTAGCCATATATTCACTAGGCTACATGACTGCTCATTGAGAATAAATATCAATGAAAAGAAGAGAAGAGAAGGGAAGGGAAGGGAAGGGAAGGGAAGGGAAGGGAAGGGAAGGGGAAGGCCGGGAAGGGGGGGAGAAAGAAAGGAGGGAGGGGAGGGGAGGGAAGGGAAAGGATGGGGAGGGGAGGGAAGGGAAAGGATGGGGAGGGGAGAGGAAAGGAGGGGATGGGAGAAGAGAGGAAAGTACCATAATGGGGTAAGTATATTATAGATTTCTCAGACAAATGCTAGAAATGAAAAATGAGCTAATTCCCTATGTAGATCATTAAGTGAGTATAACAGCAAGATGAAGTAGTAGTAAGGGACTTCAAAGGACTATTTAGTAGTAGTAGTAGTGAGGGACTATTTAATCTCTCTAGTTTTCAGAAGTTTCAACTATAAAATTTGGAGGGAGGAAGGGAAGGAAGGAAGGAAGGAAGGAAGGAAGGAAGGAAGGAAGGAAGGAAGGAAGGAAGGAAGGAAGGAAGGAAGGAAGAAAGGAAGGAAAGAAGGAAGGAAGGAAGGAAAAATTATTAACCACTTATCATGTGTCAAGTACTATACTAAATACTTAAGGAATTTATATTCTAATAGGAGGAAACAATAATTACCTGTGCTTGGTGACTCCAGAGGAATGTTCTGCTTTCCAATGTTATAAGGACAGTGAATGGAGTCATAGTCAAGATGACTGAAAACATCTTTTCCAGGAGCAATGACAGCATTGGTTTAATTATGGTTCCAGAGCTGTAAAGTAGTAAGGAAAGAAAGAAATAGTATATTGAGATGACTTAGGAAAAGATGGACAGGGTATAAGGTAGAACATAGCTAGGACTGCCCATCTATAGTGGGTTATTATAAAACACTCACCAGTCAGAAGAGTGAGGCACCAAGAAAGAAGTTTCAGAATTTAAAGGGTTAATTCCCCAATTGATAAACAATCAAAGGATATGAACAGGCAATTTTTAGACAAAGAATTCAAACCTATCTATAGTCATATGAAAAAAGTGCTCAAAGTCACTATTGATTAGAGAAATGCAAATTAGAACAATTCTGAAGTATCACCTCACACCTATCAGATTGGCCAACATGACAAAACAGGAAAATGATAAATGTTGGAGATGTGGGAATATGGAACACTAATGCATTGTTGGTGGAATTGTGAAGTGATCCCACAATTCTGGAGAACAATTAGGAACTATGCCCAAAGGGCTATAAAACTGTTCATAGCCTTTGATTAAGCAATACCACTACTAGGTCTCTATCCCAAAGAGATCATAAAAATATGGAAAGGACACACATGTACAAAAATTTGTATACCAATTGTTTGTGGTGACAAAGAATTGAAAATTGAGGGGATACCCATCAACTGGGGAATGACTGAACAAGTTTTGGTATATTAATACAATGGAATACTCTTGTGCTATAAGAAATGGACATCATGGGGGGCGGAGTCAAGATGGCAGAGTAGAAGCAGGACCTCCATGGGGCTCTGGCTTCCACCTTCCCCAATCCATGTAAAAGGGGATTCTATACAAACTTTGGAGCTGCAGAACCCACAAAATGACACAGAGAAGCTAACCTCCTGCTGAGGACAGCCTGCAGGAATCAGCCAGCACAGTGCTCTGGGAGATGAGCCCAGGCCCCGTGAGCCAGAGGTTTTAGCCCCAGGGCAGGCCTGACCAGCCCTGGCTGGAGGGACTCCAGATCACTAGCAGCTGTGATCATTTCCAAATTCATCAACACATAGATGTGAAGGACAAAGTAAGAGGTCAGTGCAGTATGGCCTTTGGGACCAATAGTTGGTAGTGCATCAGCTTTTGCCCCCAGGGCGAGAAGCCACTGGGACACCATGCTGGGGCCACATTGCAGCTTCACCTCCTGGCCTGCAGAGTGTAGGGGGATCAAGTAACCAGTCTGAGGGGTTATCACTCTTGCTTTATCCTGCTTGGATTTGTATTGCGGTCTAGGGTGGAGGTCCTGGGGTGGGTGCATGACCACCTTGCCAGAGTGTGTGGAGGCCTCAGAGAGGGCACCCAACTAATACCTCCAGCAGCTGAGAAACCCCAGCGTTTGGGACGAAAACTCCCCTGTCTGGTGGCAGACTCCTCTTTTTGTGGCAAAAAGCCCAAAAGTCAAGTGACTGAGGGGTGACATGACCAGACAAAGGAGGCAAAACAAACAGAAGACTCCAACATTAGATTCCTATTTTGGGGACAAAAAGGAGCAAAGCATGGAACAGGAGGAAGACAGTGAAGTCAGAACTCCTACACCAAAAGCTTCAAAGGAAAATACAAACTGGTTACAGGCCACAGAGGACCTTAAGAAGCAGATAAGAGAAGTGAAGGAAAAAATTGGGAAGAGACATGAAAACAATGCAAGAAAATTATGAACAAAGAGTCAACAGCCTGACTGAGGAAAATCATACCTTAAAAAACAGACTGACTCAATTGGCAAAAGAGTCTCAAAAAGGCAATGAGGGGAGGAATGACTTTAAAAGCCAAATTTGCCAAATGGAAAAAGAATCTCAAAAGCTCAATGAGGAGAATCATTCCCTAAGATTTAGATTGGAGCAAAGGGAAGCTAGTGACTTTATGAGAAATCAAGATGCAGTTAAACAGATCCAAACAAATGAAAGGAGAAGGCAATGTGAAATATCTCATGGGAAAAACCACTGACCTGGAAAATAGATCCAGGAGAGATAATTTAAAAATTATTAGACTACCTGAAAGCCATGATCAGGGAAAGAACCTATAAATCATCCTCCAAGAAATTCTCAAGGAAAATTGCACTGATGCATTAGAACCAGAAGGCAAAATAGAGGTTGAAAGAATCCACTGATTACCTCCTGAAAAATATCCCAAAAAGAAAACTCCTAGGAATATTATAGCCAGGTTCCAGAATTCCCACATCAAGGTGAAAATATTATAAGCAGCCAGGAAGCAACAATTTGAATATTGTGGAAACACAATCAGGATAACACAGGATCTGGCAGCTTCTACACTGAGGGATCAAACGGCCTGGAATAGGATATTCCAGAGGGCAGAGGAGCTGGGATTAAAACCAAGAATCACCTACCCAGCAAAACTGATTATCATCTTTCAGGGGAAAATATGGGCATTCAGTGGAATAGAGGACTTTCAAGCATTCTTAATGAAGAAATGATGAGCAGGGAAATTTCAGAACAACCTGGAAAGACACATGAATTGATGCTGAGTGAAGTGAACAAGACCATCAGAACATTGTAAATGGTAATAGCAATATTTTCTAATGATCAGTTATGATAGACTTAGCTTTTCTCAATAATACAATGTTCTAAGACAATTATAAAAGACTCATCATAGAAAATGCTATCCACATCCAGAGAAAGCACTATGGAGCCTGAATGCAGATCAAAGCATACTATTTTCACTTTTTTTGTTGTTTTCTCTTTTTCGTGGTTTTTTCCCTTTATTTCTGCTGCTTCTTTCACAACATAACTAATGTGGAAATGTTTAAAATGACCTATATAGGATTGCTTGCTGTCTTGGGGAGGGGGAGAGGGAGAAAAAAGTTTGGAACTCAAAATCTTACAACAGTGAATATTGAAAACTATCTTTACATATAATTAGAAAAAATAAATGCTATTAAGAAAAAATAATAATTAAAAATAATTTAAAAGGTTAATTATTCCAGGACATGTTCTTTGGTCTGAGAAGCCTGGAAACCACCTACTATAACTGCCTAGTGAACACCTAGTAGCTAGGTATTCCAAAATAACTGATGATTGTGTTTGTTTATGACTTTATTGTTATTTATCGTCTAATTTATTCATTATTTCTTTTATCCTCCCTACAACCTAGTAACTAGATGTTGAAAAATAACTAATGATAGTATTTGTTTATGACTTTATTGTTCTTTATGGACTCATTAACTCATTATTTCTTTCATCCTCACTGCAACCTAGTAACTAGGTGTTCCAAAATAACTGATGATAGTATTTGTTTATGACTTTATTGTTATTTATGGACTCATTAACTCATTATTTCTTTCATCCTCACTACAACCTAGTAACTAGGTGTTCCAAAATAACTGATGATAGTATTTGTTTATGACTTTGTTGTTATTTATTGTCTCATTTATTCATTATTTCTTTTTATCCTCACAACAACCCTAGGGGGTAGGTGCTATTATTATCCCTATTTTACGGATGAGGAAAATTACGCTGAGGGAGCTCCTTGAGGGAAGGAACTGTCTCTTGCTTCTTTTTGTATCTTCAGCACTTAGCACAGTATCTGGCATATAGTAGGCTCTGAATAAATATTTGTTGGTTGAGTAACTTTCCCAGGATAATACATTTAGTAAGTGCCTGAGTCAGAATTTGAACCCATATCTTCTTGCTGGCAAGTCTAGCAGTCTATCCTTTATTTCTCATCAAGAAGTGAGTACCACCACCACCACCATCTCACTTCCAAAGAAGATTACTTGAATTTCTCCTATTTTTATCTGGTTGTTGTAGATCAACTATATACACAAAGAACTAACATCCTATATCTTAAGAAACTATTATTAACTTGTTACATTATTTTTAAAGCTATTTTTCAAGCCTCCCAATAAACTTAAAGCCTGCACACAGAATTTTCTTTGATGCACTGAGCTTACTTACATGGCTTTACCAGAGGCTTTTCTCTAGATTCCAAATTAAAATCGACTTTGTAAATAATTGATTACAATAAATATTTCCTACATATTGTTATGGGAAGGAAATGAATTTTTCTATTCTTACTATAATTAATAAACCTCCAAAAACTGAGCTTGTGAAAGGGGCAGTTTTTCAGGGAAAAACAAAGTCAAGTTCAGTCTTATGAATATCATAAAAACCAATAGCTCTACTTGACTGAATGGGATTTGCGAATCCCTGGAGTCTAAAAGTCATCTCTTGATGCTAATAGCCAAATGTATCCTATAGTGTCATCTTGATTTAAGCTGAGTGATTTGACAATTTATCATTATCTGCCACAAATGTCCTGCATTAACTTGAATCTTTGATGAGTTATAACCTGAAAACATGCTACCCAAAAGTACTTTGACAAGGATGCATGTACATTAAAGTGAAGCTCAGCCTTCTAACTTTAATTTAACTGGAGACTATTTTGCCCATTTCTTCCATTTATTTTTTAAAAATGTAGAGTTTATTTTTCTTTATAGAATATCCAAAACTAAATTCTTTATTTTTTCTCTGATCCTCAAATCACCTTTTCCCAAAACTTCTAATTCTTATAATAGTGCCATATTTTTAACCTTTGTTCCAGGGTCTTCAATCAATCAGTCAATAAGCACCCATTAAGACTCTATGATGGCAAGCAAAGATGCTAAGTGCTGGACTAGCTCATAAAAGCTGTTGCCTTAAACCTTATTGCTAGTGACTGCCCCTCTAAGATATATATACATGTTGCCACCCTCAGGTAGAATGTAAGCTCCTTGTGGGCAGGAGCTTTTATATTTATCTTTTTTTTTTAATCAGCACACAGAATAAATGACTAGTTATTGTTTGTTGATTGAATGATTAAACATGGAAGGATTCAATTGTAGGGAATGGGATTTTCTTTATTAAATTGAAGTCCTCATCCAGAAAATTGGTGCAATCCATCCCTATATCCAGACTTTCCAATGGCAAACAGGCACTTCATACTCTTAAAGAAGGAAAGATTTATCAAAATACTGAAGAAAACTGAACCTATGGTACTGATCATGTTGATAGGGAGAAGAGAATGAGTGTATGTGTGTATATAACCTACTATGTGACAGGCGCTGTGCTTATCACTTTTTATAAATAGGATCTCATTTTATATTCACAACAACCTTTGGAAATAGGTGCTATCATTACGCCCATTTTACTTTCTTATTTATGTCTAGAGGACCACCATGCTCTTAGTCTCACATATTTGCAACCAAGGAATTAACACCACACCATCTCAGATATTTAAACAGTTGCTAACTCCTGGTTTGTTTGCCTTTTTTTCTGCTCTCTTATTATGTCCTTTTTTCTCCTCTGAGAAAGTAGACTTGTTGCATCATTGTATGCTTTTCTACTACAGTAGCCTGGTGACTGGTCTCCATGCCTCAGGTCTATACCATTCCAGTCCATCCTCCACTGTCTTGTACAATTTTTCTTCCAAAAGCTCAGGTCGGACCATATCACATGCTGTGTCCTCTACCCCCCACTCAATATGTTCCAAGGGCTCCCTATTTCCTCCAGGATCAGATATAAAATCCTCTCACTTTTAAAGCCCTTTCTTCTGATGCTTTCTTATCTTTACAGTCTTCTTACTTATACCTTTCCCCTTTTATGCACTCTATGAGTCAGTGATGCCAACCTCCTTGTGGTTCTTCAAACAAATAATCTGTACTTCCAATTCTGGGCATTTTCAATGATTGTCTCCTATATGTGGATTAATTTCTCTCCTCATCACAGTGTCTTCCTTCCCTGGCTTTCTTCAAATGCCAACTAAAACTCCATCTAATACAAGAAGCCTTATCACAATCCCCCTTAATTCTAGTGTTTTCCCTTTCATGATTATCTCCAATTTATCCTCTCTACATATTTATTGTACATATTCATTTGCATATTGTCTCCTTCATTCAACTATGAGTTCATTGAAAACAAGGAACATTTTCTTTTTGGCCTTCATTTATACCTTTGTACTTAGCAGAATGTGTGGCCCATAGCAGGTGCTTAATAAATTAAGTTTGACTTTGTCCACTGTTGAAACTATTACCAAGTTCTATCTATCCGATAACTAAATAATCTCTCATTCCTCTTCTCTTTTTCCTTTTGTATTCCAACTATAGGAGGCCCTCATTTCATTCTTACATCATTCCAATAGCTTATCTAATGTCTATGCTTTCATTTCTTCATCACTACGATACCTATCCTACACATGATGCTACATATATCTCAAAATAACAACTTAAAAACATCTTATCTCAAAAAACTTGAATGATATCTTACTGCTTGCTAAATAAAGTTGAAACTCCCTAACATTGTTTTCAGAGCCCTCTATCATATGCAATCCAATTTCCTATGTTCCTCCCTTTGAGATCCAATATCCTAGGTTCCTTGTATTCCCACTCAACTACAACACACTACAACCAAACTGGACTATTCCTTTTTTTAAACACATTCTATCTGTCCCATCTTTACACTTATGTCTAGCATTCAATACTTTCCTTTTAAAACATATATTGGTAGTAAGAAACCAATATGTAACCTTGAGCAAGTAATCATTTTTGTCTTTGTAACACTAGGGACAAACAGTGCTTTCCAAATAGTAGTTACTTAATATATTCTTGTTGATTTATATTTAAATGGATTGCCTGGAAGGAATCTAGATACTTGTTATGGGAATGGGAATCTGAAGATCTTACCTGCACCTTGGCTAGGTTTAAGTGACTCTGAGAATGTTCCTTGATTTGAAAATATACTTTGCCCCCTAGTAGGCTGAATATGGTCACAAGGAGCCTGTAGCAGGAGGCTTGTTTTTTATGAATGTCCACACCTTGTTGCTTTGTGATTGGGCAGTGGGTCAAGAGGGCTGTGACATTCTCTGATCCAGGAGAAGGCTATATATAACCTAATGTGAGGTTTTGTTTTGGGGCTCACTTTGAGAAGATTTGTGTGATTTGACCAGATGAGACTCTGGACAGCCATTGAGCCCCCCGGCTTTGAAAAACCTAGATGTTGGTGCTTCCTTCTCTGGTAATTGACTAGGTATGGATGTAATGTTCAGATAGCTGGAAGCCTGTCTGCTGATATGTTTCTCTGTATTTGTTGTCTGCTTGTAACCTCTGTATTCTCTGAAGTTCGGGGTGCTGACCTTTTTTTCCCTGAACTAGGTAAATGACATATGTTTGATTAAAGCAAAATTGTTAACCCATTTTGAGTTGCTTTCCTTTAGAAAAGCAGATCTAAGAACCTGTGTTGGCAGCCACCATGGGTATGCTAGGGTGCTTGCTGCTACAATACTTCAGGGACAGCTAGATGGTAAAATAAATAAAGCTATCATGTAGGAGCTGAGATGAATTAACATTCTGCCTCAGACACTTAGCTGTATTACTGTGGAAAAACCACCTGAATTGTCTCAGTTTGTTTTCTTACCAGTAAAGTGAGAGGTTTAAGTTGATACATTCTGAGTTTCATTCAAGTGCAAAATTGATGATCTTATTGCTCCATTTTCATAGCTATAAAACGGAGGCAGATCTATGTGATCTGTAGGGATCAGTACTAATCTAAAATTCTAGATTTCTTTGATTGTTTTTTTTGTCTTTTAAATTTTTAATTGAATGAACAAAAACATTTTCTCTCCCTCCTACCCATACCTATAACCCATGATGGATATACACAATTGTTACCCATTATGTATGCCAACTAGAACAGCAGAAATACCAATTAGAATTACACTTCTTTTTTTTTAAAGCAATTGGTGTTAAGTAACTTGCTCAAGGTTACACAGCCAGTTATTTCTGGGTGTGGTGCTAAGTATCTGAGCCCAGATTTGATCCCCAGGTGTAATGTAATGCCAAGGAAAGGCAACTTCCCAGGTTCAAAATACCAGCATAGTTGCTCTCTATTTTATTCAGTAACAAACCCAGAACAGAGAAGATCAAAACATGACATCATTCAAAATACAGCATTTACTAAGTGTGATTAAATCATCTCCAAGGCCTACCCCACCCCAGGACTTTCCAATCATTCAATCAATTACAAAGTCTCTGTTCCAAATACTTCTCCACCCCTAGGCTATACCTTAATTAAGTCCACCACAAAGCCCCTCTTCTCAAATGGAGATTAGTTTCCAAACATAAGTAAAATACATTCATTTGCTCAACCATAGAACACAAAAAGGTCAAAAGTTCCCCACCCCTGGATCACAATTGAATCTACCCCAGAGTTACATCAAGTTTAAACACAGCACTTAATACCCAAATGGAGGTCTTTTCTTCATCTTGACA
>NW_027187358.1:24212375-24333893 GCF_028583685.1 Petaurus breviceps papuanus
AAAACCAAGCCAATACAGGGGAATCTTTAATTGCCATTACTATCACACCAGGTCATCCCAACACTGGGGCTGGTGATCTTACTTGCTGAGCCACCTGGCCACCCCTAGAATTACACTTCTTAATGCTAGCAACATACATTTGTTTATCAAAACATGCAAAACTTAGCTTTAAGTATCAATTAGAGAATATAATTCAAGGCAACTACAGGAGGAACAAACGACCAATATGATTTTATATGGCTTCCCAGCAAAAGAATTTTATATTGGTATTCAAAGCTAAGTTCCCCTTCCTGCCCAGACAGAGACCTCACATCTCCCTCCAAGGTTAAGTCTGACAAGTTAAGTCTTCATCAGTAAGTTAGCACTATACAATCTATGTTTCTTATACTAAGCATTTGTATTTTCATTAAAATTCTTCTATTTCCTTCATGTTGTCAGTTTTATTGGCATGTGATTGGGCAAAACTTTTTCCAATCATATTTTTATATTTACTTCTTTTATTGTAATTTTTCTTCTTTTTCAATTTTATACTAATTTGTTTTTCCTATTTTTTAAATAAAGTGAACTAATGTTTTACCTACTTTATAGATTTCTTTTTTCCCAACAATCAACTCCTGATTTTATTTATTAACTCTTTCTTTTTCAATAATGTTAATCTCTTCTGCAATTTGCAAGATTTGTATTATGGTCATTAATTGTACTTTTGAATTTCTTAATTTTTAAAGGATTTTTTTAGTTGGTTGAAAAATTGATGTTTTGTTTTCTCTTCCTTTTATTGATGAAAGTGTTTAGAAATATAAATTTTCCCAAAAATTGCACTGGGTGGTGCATTGAATAGAGCACTGGCCCTGGAGTCAGGAGGACCTGATTTCAAATCATTTAACACATACTAGCAGTATGACCTTAGGCAAGTCACTTAACCCCAATTGCCCTGCCCTTCTCCCTCCAAAGAGCAAAAAAAAAAAAAAACAGAAACAAAAAAAGAATTGTACTGGGTGCATCCAAAACATTTTTGGCATATTGTGCCATTGTTGTCATTACATTAATGAAATAATCTATTCTTTCTATTATTTGTTATTTGACTCATTCACCCTTTATGGTGAGATTATTTATTCTCTACTTATTTTTTAATATTTTCTTTAGTATTTTTACAGAATAAAATTTAATTGAATTTCTGTTAGGAAAAATTATTTAATATTTACATTTTCATACTGATTTGTTATGTTTATATACCCCAATACATAGCCAATTTTCATAAAGGCATGATACACATCTGAGAAATATGCATACTCTTTTCGGTTCTCATTCACTAATTCCCACAAGTCTGTCATATCTCACTTTTCTAAATTCTATTCAGGTCTTTAATTTCTTTCTTATTTTTTTGTTTTGTTTTGCTTTATAGATTTATCTAGATATAAAAGGGAGGTGATACATTGAAGTCCCCCACAATTAAAGTTTTATTATTTCTCCCTTAAACTGATATAACTTTTCCTTTAAAGTAGTTAGATACTATGTGCTATATTTTGACACATATGTTTATATAAATATAAATTCATAATCTATAGTACCTTTTAAAATAATGCTTTTTCCATGTTTACCTCTTATATTCAAGTCTATTTTTGGTGTTGCCTTCTTAGAGATCATAATTTCAATCTGTTTTATTGTTCCTTTGAAGCATAAAAGATTTCGTCCAAGTACATATTTTAATTATGAATGGATCTTTGTGTTTCAAATGTGCTTCTTGGTTCTAATGTATTCTGCTCTCTTCTTCTTTTCAAGGGGAGAGTCCATTCCATTCACATTGATAGGTGTGATAAAAACTGTATACTTCCCTGCAGCTTAGATGTATGTATATATGAATGTATAAATGTATGTATGTATGCATGCATGCATAATCTACTTCTGCTCCCCTAATTTTTTTCTCTTTCCCTCTCCAAGAGCCCAATAACAAGTTCTTACATTTTTCACTTTTTCTTTACTCTCTCTTTTATTTTTAGGATGCATCCTTCAGAGTTAAGAGTTTATTTTGATCATGACCAATCATTTTCACCTCATCCCCTTCCCTTTTGTTTCTTTTTATTTGAGATATATTTCTCTAGCAAACTCCATGTTTTTAAATTTATTTTATTTTTAATTTATGGAATAAAACAAGCATTTCCATAGCATAGTATAATTTTTTTAAAAGATGATTACACATGAAACTGCAAATTTATTATGTACAACTTAGTATTCCTATTATAGATAAAATAGTTATCATGTAAATTACTTTTTTTCCCTTTTTTTCTTCCCTCCCCCAACCCTAGGGATGGTTACCATTAGATATAAATACCATTTACACAGAAATGTAAAATTATTCTAGAAATACTTCTATTTATCAGTTCTTTCTCTGGATACAGATAGCATCTCTCTTCATAAGTTGTTTATTTTTAATTTATGTAGTTATAATAATCAAAATTACTTAGTCACTCAAAGTCTTTTGTAAAACAATATTGCTCTTACTATATACAATGTTCTCCTTGTTCTGTTTACTTCATTCTTCACCGTTTTGTGCAAGCCTTTCTATGACTTTCTAAGATCACTGAGCTCATTATTTCTTATAGCACAGTAGAGCTCCATCACAAAAATATACCAAGTCTTCTTCTTTGTGTTTTTATTCTTTTCTTCTTTAACCAGTTCAGATGCAGGTGATGTTCAAGTGTGACCTTTTCTCCAAACTCTTCATCCTTTTTTATATAAGCTTCAATATATAACAGCTCATTCTCCCCTTCTTCCTTACCTCCACTATCCTGATGTGTCCTACCACTATCTCTTCCTTTATCCATCTGACATGATGACATGGTGAATTTTTAATGTCAACCCTTCTACCTGCTCAAGTAATCAAATTCTATCATGTCTAGTCTAGCAGATTGCCTACTCTATTATCCTCATTCTCTCACTTATGTTTAAGTTTGTCTTGTTTGTTTGTTTTTCTCTCCACTAGTTGCTTCCATCCAGTCTAGAGAAATATCCATGTTCTATCTCATCTTAAAAACAAATATCTCCCTTGATCCTTCTATCCCCATAAACTATT
Organism: Petaurus breviceps papuanus; assembly: GCF_028583685.1. Classification (NCBI taxonomy): domain Eukaryota; kingdom Metazoa; phylum Chordata; class Mammalia; order Diprotodontia; family Petauridae; genus Petaurus; species Petaurus breviceps. The sequence goes on from NW_027187358.1 coordinate 24,215,446, forward strand.
GTCCCATAGCTTTCCTATCTTCTGTAGCTAAACTCCTTGAGAAGAGAATCTTCAAAAAGTGCCTCTATTTTCTCTTTAAACACTCTTCAGTCTGGAACCCAAACTCATTTTTCAACTGCAACTGTTCTCTCCAACGTTATCAGTTACATCTTAAATGCCAGATCCAAGGGCCTTCACTCAATCTTTATCCTTCTTGGCACCTCTGAAACATATGACTCTGTTGATCACCCTCTTTCTCTTAATATTCTCTTCTATCTTAAACCCTCTCCACTTCCAAACTTTCTTATCACTGTCAAAGACACCAAGATCCTTTAAGTCCCCCAGGCTTAAAACCAAGTTTTCATCATTAACCTTATATATCTACCCTGCCCGTGTCCAATATATTGTTGATTTGAACTTTGTAACATCTCTCAAATACTTTCATTTTTCTTCTCTAACACTACCACTACCCTGGGGCCACCTCCATCTCCTCATGCTTGGACTTTTGCAATTATCTGCTAGTTGGTCAGCCACAAGTCTCTTTCCCACTCCATTCCATCCTCTATTCAGCCACATGATATTTTTTCTAAAGCAAAGGACAAATCACTCCCTTACTCAATAAAATCCAATGACTAAACATCATGTCCAGAATCAAATCCATTTTCTGTTTGGTATTCAAAGCCTTATATGACCTAGCCACCCCCTCCAGTCTTCTTATGCCTTATACCTCCCTCTGTCATATATTCTTTGATTTAATGTTTCCTGAGTCCTTGCTATTCCTTGCACAAGACCTGATTTCAAGGATTTTTACCAACTATCCTCCATGCCTAGAATGATCTCACTCCATATATCTACTTGTTGGATTCTTTGGGGGATTCCTTCAAATTCCACTTAAAATTCTACCTATAGGAAGCCACTGCCAATTGCTATTAATTCTAATGCCCTCCCTCTGCTAATTATTTCCTACCTTTCAAATAGTTTGGCTGTAAGTAGTTGTTTGGCATGTTATATCTTTCAATATATTTTTATTTCCTTTAAGGCACAGACTCTCTTTTATTATTCCTAGTACTTATAACAGTTCTTGACACAGAGTAGGCTGTAAAGTGTTTGTAGCAGTACTTTTTCTGATAGTTAAGAATTTGAAATAAAGTAAATATCCTTTGACTGGGGAATGACTAAACAAGTTGTGGTACATGCATGCAATGGAATACTACTATATTGAAAAATTGATGCATCTGATGAATACATAGAAACATGAAAAGACCTGTATGAACTGATACAAAGTGAAGTAAGCAGAGCCAATAAAACAATACATACAGTAATTAAAATGGAAGTGAGGGGGAAAAGACACACCAAAAAAACAAAAAGTAAAGGTAACAAAATTATAGAGATCAAGCAGGATTCATATGAAGAGATATGATAAGATATTAACAACCTACTCCTTGGTGGAGGTGGGGTGTCTGCAGATATTAGCCATTGCATTCCACAATTGATCAATGAATAAAAAGATATAAACATGCAGTTTTTAGGAGAAAAAATCAAAGCCATCTATATTCATGTGAAAAATGTTCTGAATCATATTTCTTTTAGTGCAATAGTGATGAAGTACTATTGTACTATAAGAAAAGACAAGAGAATGTTTCAGAAAAACATTGCAAGACCCATATTAAGTGGCACAAAATAAAATGAGGAGAACCACGAAATCACTGTGCACATTAACAGCAAAGTTGTAAAGAGGATCAACTGTGAAATCCTTGACCACTATGTCTAATACAATGATTTAAGTCAATTCTAAAGGACTCCTAATGAAAAAAATGCTATCTACATTGAGAAAGATGATTGATGAACTCAGTGCAATTTGAAATAAATTTTTTTCTTTTTTTTTGAAAGCTAATATGGAAATATTTTATATGATATCACATGTATAATTGGTACATTGCTTGTCTTCTCAATGGGTGGAATAAGGAGTGCAAGGGAAGGAGAGAATTTGGAACTTAAAATTTAAAAAGAAAAGAATGTTAAAAATAAATAAGAAATAAAAGTTGTAAAAAGGAATATAGTGTCATTTCAATAAATGGAAACATATTAACATAATAAACCCCATTAACATCATTAATTTTTAAAACTGCATGATTATATTAACAGATGTTGAAAAGCCTTTTGACAACAAAAATAAACACTGGAAAGAATAGAAATAGATAGGCCTTTCCATAATGCAGTGTTTCTCTTTCCTAAACCAAGAGCATACCTTACCTATAAGGAAGAAATGTTAGCAGCATTTCTAAGAATGTCAGGGATGAAGCAAAGAAATCCATTTCACCATTACTACTTGACAGAGTATTGAAGTGTTAACTATAGCAATAAATAAATAAATAGTAAGCATTAGAAAAAAGGAAGCAAATTTATTCCTTCAGAAGATTTGACATATTTTGCTGAACTCTGCATATTTGTTATACAGGGCATTAGAAGGGAGTTAAAATGAAGACTTATAGAAATACAAATTTATTAACCTAAGAAAAGAATGCTATGATGATGAACCGTACTTCATTGAAGTCAATTGAGTGGAAATTCAGTCACTGAGGAGCATTTAATTTAAACATGCACTGTTTTGTCCCAGTCTAACATAGAATACAACCAAATCGCTAAACTTCCATATCCTCAGAAACATTGCAAAAGTATAAGAGACCTCCATTTCTCAGTCCTGGGACCCCAACAAACAAGATAACTTCATATTCCTCTTTTCTCAGGGGACTTTTCATATAGCTTGTCTCTTTAATTTAAAAAATTTAAAAAAATTGAGGTTTAAATATTTTTTTCTCTTCTTTTTCTTTTTTTGGAGGAGAAAAGGCAAGGCAGTTGGGGTTGTGTCTTACCCAAGGTCATACAGTTAGTTAAGTGTCAAGTATCTGTGGCCAGATTTGAACCCAGGTACTCCAGACACCAGGGCCAGTGCTCTATTGACTGTACCACCTAGCTATCTCTTGGTATTTTTTTTTTATGAGAGATAAATATTTTTTCTTAAAAATGTTTTGTTCAGAAGAGGATTCTGGGAAGATGGCAGAGTAGGTCAGAATAAGAAAAATTCTGAGCTCTCAAGATTTTTCCCAAACAATAGAGTTAAAATAGCACCCTAGGGTGAACACAGTGAGGGTGGAGATAAAATAAGAACAGGGGCATAACCAGGGTCTTCCCCTAACAATTTAAGAAGATCAGAAGAAAATTTTAAGAGGATATTTTGTCTCTGTGAAGAGTAAACACCTCCAGGTTAGGTTCTGTTCAGTTTTAACAGCAAGAGGCTAACCTTTTAAACAATGACATGCCCTGGGGTTAGTTGGTTTGAGAGGCTGCCTAGGCCCCAGCCACCTGAACTTTTACCCCAAGAATAGTGAGGGGAGTTGGGTGTCTAAGCCTGGGAAGATCAAAGGAACCTTGGCTGACCAGAAAAACACCAGACACAGTTGTGCTGGGGGGGGGAGGGAGGGCAGTGCGCGCATGAGAAGGAGGAACCAGCACACATCCTGTGAGTGCAGATGCAGTGGGGCAGAAAGCCCCTGGCTCCCTGGCTGTGGGCACTTACAGGAGGCTGGAGGTTTGACTTTGGTCTCAGGCCAAAGGTAAGAACTGAAGATCTGAGTCAAGAAGAACCATTTTCCACACCCCAGACCTAGAGGTGACAACAAATAATTAGGCTATCACAAAAAAAAAATGCACAGGCAAAGGAGAAAGAATCCAACTCTAGAAACCTATTATGGGAAGAGAAATGACCAGGGTTCATCCTCAGAGGAGGATATTGAAGTAAAGAAACCCCCAAAGAGCAACATTAAATGGTCACCTGCCCAAAAAGAATACATAGAAGATCTTATAAGACTTCAAAAATCAAACAATAGAGATGAAGGAAAAATTTTAAAAAAGTAAATAAGAATAATCCAAGAAAAAAAAAAGAAGGCTATGAAAGGAAAGTTAACCAATTAGAAAAGGAGATTCAGAATCTTCAGGAAGAAAGTGACACCTTGAAAATTAGGCAGAGTGAAGTCAGTAAAATTTTAAGAGACCAAGAAATGATTAAGCAAAATATGAATAATGAAAAAATAGAAAAAGTAAAACATAAGAAAAACAACAGATTTGGAGAATAGATAAAGAACATTTAAAAATAATTGAACTAACTGAAAATTATGGTCAAAAAAAGAATCTTGATACAATAATACAAGAAATAATAAAAGAAAATTGTCCTGAAGTATTAGAACAAGGGGTAGTAAGAAATAAAAAAACATCCATTGATCACTACTTAAAAGAGATCCTATGAGGAAAATTCAGGAATAATATAGTCAGATTCTGAAACCCTCAGCTCAAGGAAAGAATATTAAAAGCATCAAGATTAAAGCAATTTAAGTATGATGGTGCCACAATTAAAATTATACAAGACCTAGCAACAGAGACATTAAAGGACTGTAGGTCTTAGAACACAACATATTGAAGAGCAAAAGAACTGGGACTCCAGCCAAAAATATCATACCCTGCAAAGTTAAAGTTATCTTAAATGGAAAAAAATGGACATTTGATAAACTCTCAGGCTTCCAAGACTTTGTTTAAAAAAAAATCCTGAATTTAATAGAAGATTCAACATATAAGAACCAAGAAAACTATAAGGTATATAACAAAGACTGAATATAAGGGATCCATAAGGACAGATTGTTTACTTTTTATATATGTAAAATGGATGTCTAAGATTCTTATCAATAATTGGATAGTTAATAAGAAAGATTGGGGGGGGCAGCTAGGTGGAGCAGTGAGTAAAGCGCTGGCCCCTGGAGTCAAGAGGACCTGAGTTCGATTCATGCCTCAGACACTTAACACCCACACACCCACACCCACACCCACACACACACACACACACACACACACACACACACACACACAAAACCTAGCAGTGTAACCTTGGGCAAGTTACTTAGCCCCAATTGCCCCCCCCCAAAAAAAAGGCAAAAAAAAAAAAGAAAGAAAGATTGGGGTAAACCTGAGAATTTTGTGAATTAAAAAAAATCAAACCACTTAGGAACATTTTAAAAGAGTAATTATTTTTCAAATCTAGTCTCAGACACTTAACACTTACTAGCTGAGTGACCTTGGGCAAGTCACTTAACCCCAATTGCCCTGCCTTCACCCCTCCAAAAAAAGAGTAATTATTTGAGGTGCAAATGGAAGAATTGATACAGAGGAATCAGATGTGGAAGGAGAGCTGGTAGTTCTGGTAACCTACTTTCATCAAGAATGGGTTTAAGATGGAACAATATATATATATATATATATATGTATATATATATTTAGAAGAGTATAATAGTCTTCTAAACTCAGAAGAAATAAAATAGTAGAGGTATTGGGAGGGGGGAAAGGACAAGGGAGGAATCTTTACAGGGGATGGTGAAAAAATAGTTAAATATGGGTATAGAAGAGTGTTTAGATTTATGGACTGGGAAGATAGGGAGGGATTCTTGGAGGTGGGTAGGCAAGTCATAGGAGGGCAAGGTAGTGGATAGAAGTAAAGTAGAGGAGGCAGAAGGGATAGGTAACAAGAAATATAATCATACAAAAAACAGGTGAGGAGTAAAATGGATTTGGGAAAGTATATGTCTGTATATGTATTTATATGTATATGTATAGATCTATAGCTATAGAGAAACATATCTAAACATTACTGTGGCCTTCTAGGGGGTTGGGGGAGGGGAAAAAGAGAACAAAGTAAAAAAGTGCACAGCAGAAAACAAAAAAAAATTCACAAGGAAGCAAAGATAGACAATTTTCAGTATGAGTATTATTTAGCACACAGTCTTTCCTGAAATGAAAATGTAATGTTACATATTCAGTATGTTCTCTCATGTTCTGCTATGCACATGACATACACTTTTTAAATCTCTAACTTTGAATTTGTTTCAATATTGAAATTTATTAAATATTTTTGTTTCTTTTCTTTATTCTCTATTTGTGTTCTGGCATTTGAGTCTAAAGTAAAATTTGGGGGGAAAATGAATGCTTTGTTAATGCCTGATTTCACTTCTAATTGAAGATAAAGGGTAGGTGTGAGCCTGGGTCAAGAGTGGCTTCTTGCTTTTAACTAAGTAAATCCACGAGGTTCAGAGAAATCTGCACCCTCCTAATTACACAATATTTTTTTTTAAATACAACTTCAAATTTGCAGGGACTCACCAGAAAGATTCTCTACCTGGGATTTCTTTATTTCATACCTTATAAGGATGAGAAAAAATGATAAAATAATAATACTAATTCTCTCTTAAACTGCACTTATATTTTTCCAGTGTATTTTCATAATAGTCAGGGAAAACATTTTCAGGGTTGTTTTTTTATGAATCTTGCATTTATTAATTTTTTGAATGTTTAAGTATTAATATATGCTATATTATTGAATGTTTTTCAAATATATATACTGAGGCTAATACAAGATTTGGGTTTTCATCACTGAAATGCTGATGTTTAGCTTATGAATGTTCTCATTTTTTCCTAGCTTTTAGACAGTCCTAGACTGTCTGATTTATTTACAACATGATTCCAGACAGTGTATGTATGATCATTTTGTACAATCAGCAAATAGGTTCAATTACGGTTGTTGGCCAGAAAGTGAAATAATCAAGACTGAATTTCATACCTTTTCCTGGGGATTTTATTCTTGTTTGAAAATTATTTGATATAGTTTTCTATTATCTCTCACTAAGCCTGCTTATTCTGTAATTAGGTAAGATTAGAATTCCAGTAGAAGTGTGTTTGTAGTGAAGGGAATCCATTAGGGGAGAATTTTGGTTGCCATTTAGAGTTGACACACAGAGGAATTTGCTAGGACTTCGAAGAGGATTTTTAATGGTATAGTCTGTGTATAGGCTGTGTGGAAATTGTGTTGTGCTATCTATAGCAATGGACACCTAAAAATATAGATGACCTTATCTCCTGAAAGAATCATGGATGAATTTTTATTGAGGACAAATTAGTTTTTCACTCGAGGTTGAGGAGGTAAATTTCAGTATTTCCAGGTCCCTAACCCCTGTAACTAGAAGCCCATCTGCTCAAGTAAAATGGGTAAGAAACTAGACTTTGCCTCTGAGGAGAAACGTTTGATTTTATTTTCCTTTTTTCTTGTTCTTTTCTTTATTTGAATCCCTTTTTTGAATCGGCAAGATATAGGCTTTAACATATTGAAACTTTTTAAAATATTATTGCTTTCTCAAATAGTACCACAATGTAATTGGAAATATAAAGAAGGTGAATTAACAGATTTTATTATGAATTGTTGCACATAGACTTTTCCCCAGAAATTCTTTAGTACAAGGTACTAGGGAACACAAAGGAAATGGATGCTTTACATCCTCATCCTCATCATACCATTAAGAATTTGGGACTATGGACCATGCTGTACCCTAGTAGATTTGCTGAGGGCAGTAAATAGGAAAACTGTTTGGAGAAAGTAAGTGGGATTGATGATTTTTTTTTTTTTTTGCCTTTTGGAGGGCAATTGGGATTAAGTAACTTGCCAAGGTTACACGGCTAGTATTTTTGTGTGGGTGTTAAGTGTCTCAGGCCTGAAACGAACTCAGGTCCTCCCAACTCCAGGTCTGACGCTTTTACTCATTTCGCCACCTACTCGCCCCAAAGGGAATGGTTCTTTTTTTTTTTAATTGATGATTTTCTGAATCCCACTTCACATAAAAATAAGTTATAAGACATTCAAGTGACTTAAATCAAAGACTTTAGTGTAGTTGTCAGTGATTCAAGAAAGAAAGAAAGATTCTCTACCTCAAGGAGCTTAAATTCTAATGGGGGAAGACAAAATAAAAGAAAGCTGAAATGATGGAATATAAAAAAGAGGAATCGAAGAGGAGAAGAGAAAATCCAGAGTGCAGACTGGAGAGTAATGACATTCACACCTACTCTGAAGCCTTCGATCTCTTATGTTTTCTTTTCCCTTTTCCCCTGTTCAGGCTTCTCTTGGGTCTTGATATGAGAGGTCTAATTTTGGATTTAATTCTGGTCTTCTCCTTATGAAGATTTGAAATCCCTCTATTTTGTTGAATGACCATTTTTCTTCTTGATGTATTATATTTAATTTTGCCAGGTAAATGATTTTTAGATGCAGTCTTAGTTCCTTTGCCCTCTGGAATATTGTGTTTCATTAATCTGATCCTTTAATGTTGCAGCTGCCAAGTCCTGTAAGATCCTCATTGTGATTCCCTAATATTTGAATTGTTTCTGTCTGGACATTTGTAGTATTTTTTCCTTGACCCATTAGTTCTCAAGTTTGGCTCTAATGTTAATCAAAGTAAAAGCAAAAAATAGACCTACTTAAAAGAGATAAGGAAGGGAACTACATCTTCCTGAAAAGTACCAGAAACAAAGAAGCAATCAAATTAGAAGAGTAAGGAAGAGTCTGACTTTCAGATATGTGGGGGAAGGGAAGAATTCATGACCAAACAAGAGATAGAGAGCATTACAAAATACAGAATAGATAATTTTGAGATTAAATTGAAATGCTTTTGTACACACAAAACAATTGCAACCAAAATTAGAAGGAAAGCTGAAAGCTGGGAAACAATGTTTACAAAGGCCTCATTATTCAAATATATAGAAAACCGAGTCAAATTTATGAGAATACAAGTCATTCCCCAATTGATAAATGGGCAAAGGATATGAACAGGTAGTTTTCAAATGAACAAATCAAAGATATCCATAGGTATACAAAGAAGTACTCCAAATCACTTTTGATTAGAGAAATGAAAATAAAAACAACTCTTAAATATCATTTCACATCAATAAAATTGACTAATATGGAGTGTCTAGGTGGTGCAGTGAATAGAGCACTAGCCCTGGAGCCAGGAGAAGCTAAGTTCAAATCCAGCCTCAGATACTTAACACTTGATAGCTATGTGACCTCAGGCAAGTTATTTAACCTCCATTGCCCTACCGTCCCCCCTCCAAAAAGCAAAAAAAAAAAAAAAATTGGCTGATATGAAATAAAAGAAAAATAATAAATGGTAGAGAAGATGTGGCAAAATTGGGACACTGATGCATTGTTGGTGGAGTTGTGAACTTATTCAATCATTCAGGAGAGCAACTTGGAACTACACCCAAAAGACATAAAACTGTGCATACCCTTTGATTTGGCAATATCACTACTAAGTCTATATAGCAAAGAGATCATTAAACAGGGAAAATGACCTACATATTCAGAAATATTTATAGCAGCCATATTCATGGTGACAAAATATTAGAAACCGAGGAGATGTCAATCATTTTAGGGCATGACTGAATAAGCTGTAGTCTGTGAATGTAATGGAATACTATTGTGCAATAAGAAATGATGAACAAGAAGATTTCAAAAAAACCCTGGAAAGACTTGTACAAACTTATGAAAAGTGAATTTAGCAGAACCAGGAAAACATTGTACACAGTATCAGCAGCATGGTGTGATGATCAGCTATGAATGATGCAATTCTTCTCAGCAACATAATGATCCAAGTCAGATACAAAGGACCAATGAAGGAAAATATTATGCCTATCCAGATAAAGAAGTGGTATACTCTGAATGCAGATTGAAGCATAATTTTTTCACTTTATTCTTTCTTTCATTTTTGTTTCTTTTTCCACAACTGTGTTAAATATGGAAATGTTTTACATAATAGTACATGTATAAAGTATATCCAGCTTCCTACCATTATCAGAAAAGGGAATGGGGCAGCTAGGTGGCAGAGTGAATAGAGCACCGGCCCTGGAGTCAGGAGGACCTGAGTTTAAATCCAGCCTCAGACACTTAACACAAAAACTAGCTGTGTGACCTTGGGCAAGTCACTTAACCCCAATTGCCCCAAAAAGCAAAAAAAGAAAAGAAAAGAAATGGGGGAGAGGAAGGAGGTAGGGAAAGAGTAAAAATTAGAACCCAAAATCTTATAAAAATGAATGCTAAAAATTTTCTTGATATGTAATTGGGGAAAAATGCTATTTAAAAGAAAATAAATAAAATCTAGGAATCTTCAACTTACCATACTGTCAGTGTTTCTTTTTTTTGCATATTTTTACCCATATTTCTACATTTGTTTTTCTAGATGTTTTTTAAACAATCATTTTCTTAGACCTAATTTCTGTGGAAATGACTCTCCATGAGGATGCTGAATCTCAAATACATTCTCCCCTCCTATTCTTTTGCTGCAAACACAAGGGGAAAACAGCTTTACGAATAAATTCATATTTGCAATTAGCTCAAAGTCAAATATGGCCTTCCAAAAGGAAAAAAAAAGGAAAGCAAAAAGATTGACTAAAAGTTTAGTGGTTGTCACTTAGCAGCTGTGCAAATACCAAAACTTTCCTTATTAAATTCAAATGTGAGTCCCATCAAGACAGAAGACAATACTGGGAAGACAAGTGAATCTTAAAGAGATTTTAGAAAATAACACTATACAATTAAGCTGACATGTGGATTCTCCATAAGAGTAATTACCAATGCATAGTAGAATGGAAGACTACAATTATTCCAGGGATAAATGTGGTGATTGTTGAACATGTGTTTCTGTTTGTTTTACATCATTCTCATTGAAAGGACTATTTAAATTTACATGACTCAGAATATGAAGATGGTTCCATGAAAAGAACATTGAATTTTTGAGTCAGAAGACCTGAGTTCTAATTCCAAACCTACCACTAATTACTTCTGTGACCTCAGGCATATCACAGAGAATATAGAAAAGAGTGAGAGGAAGTGGAAACACCAAATATAGACAGATTTTTCCAGGAATTTATCTAAGGATGTAAGAATAGACATAGGATGATACCAACTAGAAGGAATGATAGGGCCAACAGAGAAGTTTTTGTTTGTTTATTTTTGTATAGGGGAGACTTGAGCATTTTTGTATGCAGGAGGAAAGGAAGTGATAGGAAGTCACTGAAGATTAGTTGTCTCTCCCACCAAACTTTCATTGGATTAGTTTTACCTTTGCCTGCTTGTCTTTACTTTATGAAGCAATGCTGTTCATAAACTTCCATCATCCTTCTTTGTAAGTTTCCATAAATAAGATTATGTTGTACTTTCAGTTGTCATCTCTGTTTGGCAGACACCCAAGGTTTGTTGATTAAGGGTCTTTTGGTTTCTTTAATGTGCCAATAGGAGTACATTGGTCAAAATTTTATATGAATTATTATGTGTCATCATTTTTTTATCATCCTTTCCCCATTTTTATGAAGAGCATTTTCTTGAAAAAAAAAGTATGAGGAAGAATGTGTTTAAAGGATCAATCAATTAATAAATACTTATCAAGTGCCTACTATGAGCCAGGGACTGTGTTAATGCTGTGAATACAAAAAAGAGGCAAAAAAAGAGAATCATCTAATTCAATCTAATGCAAGTAAGACATATATTTTAAAGAAGAAGATGAACTAGTTATTTGGGAAAGGTGAGCACTAACAGGTAAACAGTCCCTGTGAACCTCTGGCATCCATGAAGTACTAAAATAAATCAAGGAATTCCTCAGCATGTTGAGTGGACCCCTATGTTTGAGAGGATATGAACAAGAGTCACACAGAATTCACAGACATGGAGGAATTATGATCTGCTTCTTTGGAAGAAACATGCAAATCAATGAGATCCCAAATCTATTTGAATATTTGAATCATTTATTTGATTACTTCCTCCTCCTATGCAATTTCTCATCTGTAATGCATTCATATCTACTCAATTCTACCATCTGGTTTCTATTACCCTCTGGGTGATTCATAGCTTTTAATTCTTTGAATACACTGTTTTTATTTATATGTCTTTTCATCATTCAAAATCACTAGAAGGATATTTATGTTAATATTGTCTCTATGCCAATTCAACCCATTCCTAAACAAAACTCTTCTCTACAACATATCTACTACATGATAATCAAGTCTCAATAATAAAAAATACTGTTTTATAGTAATTTAAAGTTTTATAGCTACATGATTGCATTGAATCTTTCAATAACCCTATAAGGTAGATATGATAGGTAATACTCCCATTTTAGAGGTAAAGATATTGAGAATCAGAGAGATAAAGAGTCTTGCTCATGATCACACAGGTAGTTGATGTCAGAGATAGTCAAATTTGAGCCATGTCTTCATGATTCCAAATGCAAAGATATTCACAGTCCCTAACCTGATTTCCAAGGTGTTTTTGTTTATTTGCTTTGTTTTTATTTTATTTTAAAGTCAAACACCAGAACACAAATACAGAATAGAGAAAGGAAACAAAAACCTATCACAAACTTAAATATTAGAACTTAAATAGAGTTATAAAAAAATTATTTCCATGTGCATAGCAAGACATGAGAGGATTCAAAATATGTAACAATACATTTTCATTTCAAGAAAGCTTGTAAGATAAATAATACATATTGTGTTGAGAATTGTCCATCTTTTCTTTGCTTCCTTGTGAGTTTTCTTTTGTTCTCTGCTATGCAATTTTTTGCTTTTTTCTTCCCCCCAATTCCCCAGAAAGCTACGATGAAGTATATGTTTCTCTATAGCTATAAGTATATAAATATAGATATATATATATATATATACACATATACATATACACATACATATAAAGACATATACTTTCCCAAATATATTCTACTCCTGATCATTGCTGTTATGTTTTTGCATATCTCTTGTTTCCTATCCCTCTTGCCTCCTCTACTTTTCTTCAACCCACTACCTTGCCCTCCTGTTACTTTTCTATCCCCCTCCAAGAATCCCTCCCCTATGCTCACATTCCCATAAATCTAAACACCCTTCTATACCCCCTTTTATATATTCCCTCATTCTTCCCTCTAAAAATCCCTCCCTTATCCTTTCTTGACTTATACTCTTCTAAATATATATGTATTATTCCCTCTTAAACCCATTCCCAATCAAAGTAGGTTACCAGAACTACCAGTCCTCCTCCCTCATGTAATTCCTCTGTATCAATTCTTCCTCTGGCAACTCATTTGTATAAAATAATTGTTCTTTTTAGATATCCCTAACTGGTTTTACTTTTAAAATTCATATCATATTTAGATTTACCCCAATAATTTTTATGAGCCACCCAAATCTTAGATGTACATTTTACACTTTACATATGTGTGTGTGTGTGTGTGTGTGTGTGTGTGTGTGTGTGTGGAGAGAGAGAGAGAGAAAACAGTCTGTCCTTATGAATTCCTTATAATCAATCTTTCTTGTATGCCTTATATTTCTCTTGGTTTTATATTTTGAATCTTCTATTAAATTCAGGATTTTTTTAAGTCTTAAAAGTCTGAGAGTTTATCAAATAGCCATTTTTCATTCAAATATGATACTTAACTTTACAAAGTATGATATTTTTGGAAGAGTCCCAGCTCTTTTACTCTTCAATATATTGTGTTCCAACACCTGCGATCCTTTAATGTCTCTGCTGCAAGGTCTTGCGTGAGTTTAATTGTAGCACCATCATATTTAAATTGTTTTAATATTAATGCTTTTAATATTTCATCCTTGAGCTGGGGTTTTCAGAATTTAACCATGATGTCCCTGTGAGCTTACCTCATAGGATGTCTTTTAAGTGGTGATTGATGGATTTTTTTTTCTACTACTCCCTTCCCCCCCCCTCCCCTTAATCTAATGCTTTAGGACAATTTTCTTTATTTCTTGTGTTTCTGTATCAAAGTTGTTTTTTTTTCATAACTTTCAGTTGGCCTGATTATTTTTATATTTTCTCTTCTTGATCTATTCCCCAAATTTGTTCTTTTTCTTACAAGATATTTTGCTTTCTCTTCCATTTTTTCATTGTTCGTATTTTGTTTAATTATTTCTTGATCTCATAATTTTGAGGACTCCACTTTGCCCAATTCTAATTTTTGAGATAGTGTTTTCTTCCTTAAGATTCTGGATCTTCTTTTCTAATTGGTTGACTTTCTTTACACAACCTTCTTGCTTTTCCTTGGACTGTTTTTTTTTTGTTGTTGTTGTTTTTTACTTTTTTCTCAATCTCTGTCATTTTATTTTTAAAGTCTTTTTTTAAGATCTATGAATTCTTCTTGGACAGGAGGCCATTTGACATTAATTACTCTTTGGGTATTTCTTTACTTCAATATCCTCCTCTGAAGCTGAACTCCAGTCATCTCTATTCCCATAATAGTTTTCTATGTTTGGATTCTTTCTTCTTTGCCTGTGCTTTTTTTTGTGGTAATAGCTTAATTTTTGTAATCACCTCTAGTCCCAGGGTATCGGAAATGGTTCCTCTTGTCAGAGATCTTCAGTTCTTCCTCCAACCTGGAACCAAATTAAAACCTCCAACCTCCTATAAGTGCCCACAGCCAGGGGCTTGTGCCCCACTGCTTGTGCACTGAGCATGCATGTGCTAATTCCTTCACTTTCTCTCTTCACAGTACAGCTGGGTCTGGCATTCCTTGTCAGCAGAGGTTCCCTCAATTTTCCCAGGCTCAAACACCTAACTCCCCTCACTATCTAGAGGTAAAAATTCCTGTGGCTGGGACCAAGGCAGCCTCTTAAACCAATTAAGCCCAGGTTTTTGGCTTGTTAAAATACCTGGAGGTGTTTACTCTTCACAGGGACCAAACCTTGTCCTAGGATTTTTCTTCCATTCTTCTCAATTTGTCCCAGAATCCTCTCAACTCTCAAGGTTTTGCTTGAAGATGCTGAATGGAGAAGTGGGGGTAGGGGAGCTTCTTACATTTGCTTCATTGTAACATTGACTTATTCTTCCTGGTTGTTCCTATAAGAATCAATCAAAACAATTCAAATTCTTCTGCCACATGTAATTCTTTTGAATACTTGATAATAGTAATCACAATCTCCTTAAATTTTCTTCTCTCTAGACTAACTATCCCAAATTCCTTCAATGGAATTATCTGCCCTTAGCTAGATATTTGTCACTTATCAATGTCCTTTCTAAAATAATGGTTCTCAGAAGTGAACAAACGCCTGAAGAAGCTGGTTGACCATAGCATAGTGCAGTGGGATGAAACCCTTCATGTATATGTTGTCATATTTCCCCTTCCTTATTGATCAGTTTTGTACACAAATTTTCTTTCTTTTTTTGTTTTTTGTTTTTTGCTTTTTGGAGAGGAAGTGAGGTTAAGTGACTTGCCCAAGGTCACATGACTAGTTTTTGTGTTAAGTGTCTGAGGCCAGATTTCAACTCAGGTCCTCCTGACTCCAGGGCCAGTACTCTATTCACTGCACCACCTAGCCTCCCCTTGTACACCAGTTTTCTAATACATTTGTTTTTATATCAGGATTTGATCAAAAATATATAATACATGGCCCATAGTAATATAAATGAGCCTACTAAAATACAATAGGCTCTTAACTACAGTAGATCATTAGAAGGAATGTTTCTTTATTATAAACTATAAAATGGATGTCACTTTTACAGTAACATTTTGTAGTTTTGCAGAGGTAAGAAATGAAACTTTACATGATTTATGGTTATAGTTATGTCATAAATACTATAAAAAATATTTCTTTTGCAACTCAAATTCAACATGTCCAGAACAGAATTCATTATTTTTCTGAGTAATTCCACACATTCCATGGCCTCCCTATTTCTGTTAAGGTCATCATCATTCTTCTAGCCACACAGGTTAACAACCTCAGAGTTACCTTTGACTCCTCATAGTCCTCCAAGTCTCACATAAAGGAAAAATCATGTCAGTTCCCCTATTCAACAACTCTTAAAACTGTTCCTTCCTCCCTACTTGGATAACAACTTCTCTATGCCAGGCCCTCATCAATTCTTAAAGAATCTCACCTATTTCAATAGCCTTCAAATTAGTCTTCTGCCTCAAGTCTCTCCCTTCTCCTGTCCACATAGTTACCAAATTAATATTCCTAAAACACAGCTTTGGCTGCATCATTCCCCTGTAAAAAAAAGATGCAATGTCCCCACTGGCTCTGGGATCAAACATAAAATATATCTATTTGTCCTTTAGGTATCTCTGTTTTTTACACATTATTCCATTCTACATAATCCATACTATGCTATACCCAATACACAACCATTAATCTCTCATGTCCATGTCCTTGCACAGTCTATTACCAATGCCAGACATGCCCTTCCTTCTTACCTCCATCTCTTAGAAATGTTAGGTTCCATCAAGGCTCAGCTCAAGTGCAACCTCCTTCAAGATACCCTTTCTGGTGCATATAGGGCAGTTAACTTGACTTTTGTTCATGAAAATTTAGAATTAAACATTAAGGACACAGTTGGTGAATATTGAGAAAGGCAAACAATGATTAGCACAGGTTTTGGTAATGAAATTCATAATTTTCTCATGGAAAAGGAGAGAATGTAGTTAGATGAATTCAGACATTGTGATACTACAGGACTCAGAGTAGGTCTCCAGTTGACCAAAAAAGAGATCTATGTTTGGCCATATGCTATTGAGCACTTTTTATTAGCTTCTTGAAAAAAAAGGTGAAAAGGACATGCTAATCACATTTTCTTATTAAATAAACCTGGGAGTATACAAAGCACACTGGATAATCATTAGAATTCAGAAAGATATTTAAAAACAAGAGCGTTGGGCTAAATCTGATAAAATGAAATCCAAGAAGAAATTTTCGCTCTTGAATTAAAAAAAACTGTTTTACTCAAGCTAAAAAAATTGTTACTATAAAATGAGATAAAAATATGATTGGACATCAATTGTCTGGAAAAGAATTGGGAGTTTTAGAGGACTACAAGTTAAATATATATGAGCATTCTGATGTGGCAGTCCCAAAAGCTAAAATAATCTAGGACAAGATTAAGAAAGACTTATTTTACAGAAATAAAGGTAATATTCCCACTGCACTCTGTCTAGTTAGACCTCCACAGAAGTACTATGTTCAGTTCTGGGCACCAGCATTTAAGGACATAATAAACTAGAGAGGGTCCAGAGGAAGGGAGCCAGTACAGTAAATGCCCTTGGGTTCATAACATGATAATTGATTGAAGAACCTGGTCATTTTTTGAAGAAAATACTAAGAGGATTCATGATAGTTCTCTTCAAGTATTTTAATGGCTGTTATATGGAAGAAGGGATAACCTTATTCTCTTTGGTCCCAGAGGGTTGAACCAGGAGCAATGAAAGAAAGTTGCAGAGGCATGCTTGATGTCAGAAAGTACAACCTGATAATTAGAACTATCCAAAAGAGGAACAGACTGCTTGAAGAAGTAGTAGGTTCCCCTTCATAAAGCAGAGAATGGACCATCTCTTGTCAGTGTGTTATAGTAGACATTCTTTTCCTATATGAGTATGACTAGATGGTAACTGATGTCCCTTCCAATTCTCAAATTCTATGGTTCTGCATTTTATATATATATATATGTATATATATATATATACACATATATATATGTATATATACACATATATATATGTATATATACACATATATATATATGCACACACACACACACCCATAATCATATTTGTTTTATTGTTCCATCTCCTGTTAGCTTTCTTTGGACAGCAGCCTATTGTATAATTTAATGATGTCCTTATAGGACCTTTTTTGGTTCTTAAAATATTATTTTGTCTTCTAAAATTGCCTGAATTCTGTATTCACTTTTTATCTTAGACTGAATATTATTATACCTAAAAATATATATTGCCTGTGTATATGTGTGTGGTTTTGTGTCTAATAAAAATACTTTTCCTTGTGATTACAGTATTGTATGAACTTATCTTCTTCCCCTCGAATTTCCTTATTTTGTTCAATCTTCCTCATGGCAGCACAGAGAAATACTGATCTCTATATAGAAACTTAATGAAGCCAAGTCACTTTGATTTTCTTCCTCACCTGAAAATAATCTTTTATCTGCCAAATTGCAATGAAGTAAATAAAAGAATACACAAAACGAGACAGTGATGCTGTTGCAATATAAAATATTAAGTAGATACTTTCATTTCTCCAAGTATTTGCCTTATGGCACAATCCAGGATTTAGCCTCCTCTGGAAAGTTTGCACAGATGATATTGAATCTTATAGGAATATGAATTTGTCTTCTTAATTTTCTAATCCTGTGAATATCTTTGTATAAGTCACAAACAAGGGGTTAATCAAATCATCTAAAAATTTTCCGATACATCTGAGTATTTTTATATGTCAATAGGAATGTTACCTGGAGTGTGTGTGTGTGTGTGTGTGTTTAGTAGCACTTTTTTCCATTGATCTTAGTGCTCAGTAGAGATGAGCTCTTTACATGTCATAACACCCTGCTACATCAGGAAGGTAGAGAGAATATTAAAGTCCATTTGACATGAGGATGCATCATTCTCAAAGATAATATTGAATATCATAAGTGAGAATCATAGAATGTGTTGATGCTATAATAGACTCAAGAAGAACTCAATAGACTAAGAAGAGCTCAAAGATAATTTCTTCCTCATGTCACATAATGAAACTGAGATAAAAGAAAGTGAGTTACTCAGGGTCACATTATGATAATAAAACAACAATAACATAAAGCTAGCTAGCATTTACATAGTACTTTCATATTTGCTAAGTGCTTTACAAATGTTATCTCATTTCATCCTCACAGCAGCCCTAGGAAGCAAATACTATTACTACTGCCAGGGTACAGAGGAGGAAACAGAGGCAGGCACAGGTTAAGTGATTTGTACAAGGTTACATAGCTAGTAAGTGAGGTCAGATTTCAACTCAGGTTATCCTGACCTTAGGTACAATGCTCTTTCTACTGTGGTATGTAGCTGCCTACACCATAAGCATGAGGCTCATCTAAGGACAGAATTCAGGTCTTTGGTTCTTTTGAGAACCAGGTACTATTTTTATTGCCCCATGCTTAGATACAAAGCTTTACTCAGGAAAGCTAAAGCTTAAGGGTATCACTGGGATGACAAATATAAATCTGAGATGTTTTAATAGTATTATTTCTTTTTTACTTGAAAAGGATTCAGTTGGACTGTATGCTTAGTATAAGTCAGTAATGAGTCATTCAATAGTAAATCAGTAAGCATTTGTTTAACACCGACTATGCGTCATGTGCTGTCCTAGGTGCTAGGGATTCAAAGAAAAGCAACAGAGCATTCCTGCCCTCAAGGAAACAATGATCTAATGGGGACACTAGTGAGCATAGATACCGAGAAAGTTAGTGTGACTTTGTGCTCCTCAAACCAGTCAGTGAACAAGCATGTCCCGAGTTCTGGCTTTTTCATAGACACCATGCTAGGCACTAAGGATATAAATAAAGTCAAAAAGAAAGAGAGTCTGCCCTCAATGAGTTCACGTTCTAATAGGGGAAGATAACACAAAAAATGAGATACAAACAAAGGAGTGGGATTACCCTCTTCTGGCATTATGGTATAGGGGCAAGTAAGAAAGCCTGGCCTGGTGTATTCCCCAAAATTGAGGTTCTGGTATGAGTACAACAGTGGGAGAAAAGCTCAATAGGTGTAAGGTAAGATACAGCTAATTGGTGATAGTGAAGTCCAGAAATAAGATATAGTTTCCAGGAATAAAAATATGATAATCTCTTTTTAATGTGGCCTAGTTGATCCACATCTGGAAGATTGTGTTTAGTTTTGAGCACCACAATTTAGAAATAACTAGAATGTCCAAAGAAAGACAACCAGAGTGGTGACAGGTCTCTCCATTCCATTCCTTTTAAGGATCAGATGAAAGATTTGGAAATATTTAGCTTAGATATGAGAAGAGAAGGCTTAAGGGGGGATATAGTTGAAGTTCTTATATAGATAAGTTCTTCAAGTACTTGAAAAATTATGATGTGGAAGAGGTATTAGATATGTCCTGTTTAGCACCCAAAGGTATAATAAGTACAATGGATAGAAGTTATGAGAAGGCAATTTAGGCTTGACGTCTATACATTTTTTTTTAAATTAGAACTGTCCAAAAGTATAAGAGGCTACTTCTGGAAGTGATGGGTTGAGCCTCACCTCATTCCCACTGGAGGTCTTCAAGAAAGTATTTTTTATAGACATTTGGGGGAGGGGTAGCATATGGTTTGGATTATACTAGATGGCAGCTGGGAAATTCTACATGACAAATTTTATCTATGTGCCAACTTATTTTGAGATATGAGATTAATTAATAGCACACTGTTATATTAATAACTTACTGATTTATGATCCACTTCCTTTTCTGTTAAAATCCAACTCCTGAAAAGGTCAGCCTTTGAAGGGCATGTCTGATTGATGATATTTGTTCTTAGCCTTCAAGGCACATGTTCCTTAGTTTGGTGGGAACCTACCCAACTGGAAGATGTATTTTCTATTTAGAGTAAAAACAGAACCCAGTCTACATGAACCTTTGTAAAAGGGAATTACCACCTGTTCTTGATGGCCTCCATTAGATACAAAGCTTTACTCAGGAAAAATGAAGCTTAAGGGTGTCACTGGGATGATCCTAGGTAACCCAGTTCATAAAGGAGAAAGCTATCTGAAGAGGTCTGGATTAAGAGGGCTTCTCGTACCCAAATATCTTGACGTTGGTGGGTCTCATCATCAAGCCATGTTCTCAGCAGGTGGAGCTGAAGATTCTCAGTTCACCTCCTCATCTGAGGGCAAGACCATGTCTTTACATTTCTTTTTATCCTCAGTGCTTATCACACTCAAGAGCTCAATAAATGTTTGTTTGTTTGTTTGTTTTCAATTGATCACTTGCCTCAGTCAGAGCTTTTATTTATAATTTGAACCTGCTGACTTTACAAAACTGCATTGCAATAACATAGGAAGTTAAGTGGAAAAAGTCATATTTATTAAGCATCTCTTATGTGCCACATCCTATACTAAGAATTTTACAGATATTATCTCATTTGAGTCTCACAACACCACTAGGAAAAGGGTGGCATAAGTGATTTGTCAAGGGCTATACAGCAACTAAATATCTGAGGTTGAATACACCTATCATATTGCTACCATTACAGACAAAGAAAATGACAAATGCTGGAGGTGATGAGGGAAAATTGGGACACTAATGCAGTGTTGGTGAAGTTGTGAACTAATCCAACCATTCTGGAGAATAATTTGGAACTATGCCAAAGGGCCTAGAAAACTATACATAACCTTTAACCCAGCAAAACCACTACTAGATCTGTATCCCAAAGAGATCAAAGAGAAGAGAGAAGCACCTCTTTGAACAAAAACATTTATAGCAACTCTTTTTATGAAGAATGCTCATCAATTGGGGAATGGCTAAATAAGTTGTGGTATATGCTTATTCTGGAATACTATTATGCAATAAGAAATGATGAACAAGATGGTTCCAGGAAAATCTGAGAAGACTTATATGAACTGATGGAAAATTAAGAGAGCAGATCAAGGGGGACATTTCACACAGTAAGAGCAATGTTATAAATATGATCAACTGTGAAATATTTAGTTACTTTGTTCATGACAATGATTCAGACATTTTCAAAAACTCAGGATGAAAAATGTTATCCACCTCCAGAGGCAATGAGCTCTGAATGATGATTGAAGCAAACTCTTTTTTTTAACTTTCCTTATTTCTGTTTTATTTTGTGTTTTCTTTTGCAACATGGCTAATACGTAAAAATATTTTTCATGACCTCAGACATATAATTGAAATCAAAGTGCTTGCTTTCTTAAGAGACAGGGAGGAATAGGAGAGAGGGAGAGAACTGGATCTCAAAAATTTTTAAATGTTAAATTTTTTACTTGTAATTGGAAAATATTTATCAAAATAAATATTTTTTAAATAAAGCTTGATCCACATATTTAGCTACAAACTTAACATTTCCTTCCTTCTGACCAATTAACTTCCTATAACTGCTAAAGGCATAAAGTTGGGTCTTCCATTGTGGAAACCTAAGAGTCTTGTGCAGTGGACCCAGATTACTCAACATCTGGGCCAAACTTGTCCTAATTGCAGATTTTGTAGATTTTGCTGAAATCACTGACATATTTTCACAAACATCTTGCTTCAATACTTGTCATAGCATGGAAGTAAAACTCTGAGTTCATCAAGGCTATGCTAGAAGAGAATAGTGCTGATCAGGTCCAACTAAGCTGAAAAAGCAGTCATTCTGATGCATTATATATTTGTTGCCTTTATCCAACCTAGCTAAGTTTGAAGAGGTCATCACTGCAGGGGGAGGGGGACTGTAAGGTGGTGAATTTTTTCATAGCAATGTTTAAACCCCATCTATTAAGTAATAGAGTGACCAAAATTTACTTCACTAAAGTGAATATCTGTAGTAATGAAATTACAGATCCCTAGCATATGTAAATGTCAGCTACTATTACTTGTATGATATGGTATCAGCAACCACACTGGCATACCCAGGATGGCTGCTAGCACAGGTTCTTAGATCTGCCTTACTTATATCTGCTTTACTATCAAAGACAGCTGTTTAAGGGGTCAACAATATTTTAAAATTACATTCACCAGTTCAGGGGAAAAGTCAGCACCCTGAACTTCAGAGAAAATACAAGCAGATAAATAAAGACCAACAGACAGTCCCCAAAAGAAAATACCAACTCAGGGTATATATACACTTCTCAGAGCCAGAAGGCATCACAACCCTCATGACTCAGTACCTAATTAGAAATTAGCAAAAGATATGAAAACCTTCCTACAAGCAAGCCTCCCCTAAGGAAACTTCCCTTAATGGGCTCCATATGAGGCCTAAAATGAGCCAGGAAGATCATAAATCCTATTAACATTAAAGGTATACCATCTTGTTCTAGAATCAGCTTTCTCTTTAAGGAATTAGGAAATAATGACTAGGAAATATTTGTTGTGATTTGGGCTCAACTATAATGTATTCAGTGCCATCTGCTGAGGATTAAAAAGAAATAGCAAAGCATAGGATGATAAGCATCTTTATCTCACAAATATAATCAATAAGCATCTGTAGTTTACTTTAAATGACTGTAAATATGAGATTTTAAGTGATATTTTTATTTTAATTATCTTCAGAGACCATCCATTTCCTCTTCAGCCTCAACCAGGAAGTAGCAAGTAGTCATGCTCCCCTCTAGGCCATCTGGAATTTAGGACTGAGATTGCTTTAGGAAATGAAGGCTGGCTCTACATGACTATAAAAAAGCAACAGTCAATTTAGAAGAAATAATCAGTTTAATAGGTTGTTTGGTAGAATGTCAACAAAACAACCAGTTGATGGATAGTACAGGCACTTTTGTGCCTGGGGCAACCACTGGAAACCAGCTTAGTTTTATCATCTGTAAAATAAAGTGGGGTAGACTAGATGATACTAGAGAACCTTTGCAATATCAAATACAAAATAATACTATGATCCTATTTTTTCAGTTATATCTGCATTCTTGATTCAATTTCATCAAATCAGGCATTTGCAGAAAGTTAAAGTTGCAGGTGGTTCAGTGGATAGAGTACTGGGTATATGTATGATCAGGAAGGCCTGAGTTCAATTCAGGCCTTAGACATTTACTAGCTCTATGACTCTTGTCAAGTCACTAAACCTTCTTTCCCTCAGTTTCCTCATCTGTAAAATGAGCTGGAAATTGAAATGGAAAGCCACTCTAGTATCTTTGCCAAGAAAACACAAGTGGGGTCATCAAGAGTCAGACACAACTGAAAGAACTAAACAACAAATTTGCCTTACATTTTAATATGAGTATCACTGGCTCTACAACCTGGGCAAGTCACTTAACCTCTGTCTGCTTCAGTTTCCTCATCTGTAAAATGTGTATAATAAAGCTCCTACCTCACAGGGCTATTGTCACACTTATATATGATAATGTATGTAAAACTCTTTGCACACCTTAAAGAGCTACATAAATGTTAGCTATTACTATTATCACTGTTGTTATTACTACTATAATAATTATTATAATTATTTTACACAGAAAAATAGAATATTGGCCTTTGCCATATTTAGAATATTATTAAATCAATAACTAATATTAATAATTAATAACATCCAACACCACATGACCTCTGATCTGAAAATTATCACTGTTAGAAACAGATCTATTCCCTTCCTCCCTGTTTATTAAAGATACAAATTTTTTTAAACTATGTCTAGAAAATCCTGCTTGGGATTTTTATGGTAACCCAACTGATGACATATCATTCAAATGATCTTCAAAATGATCCATTTAAGTATATAAGTAGATGACCTAATATCAGGAATGCAAGAGAAAAATATTTCAACTTTTGCTGGGATGTTGGACTAAATGATCTCTTAAATTTCTTTTTTTTAATTTAAATGTATTTATTTACTTTTCATTTACAACATTCAGTTCCACAATCCCTAGAGTTTCAAATTTTCTCCCCCTCCCTCTCATTCTCCCTCCCTCCTGCCTACTCCCCAACCCCCGACCATGGCACCATGTAATCAAATATAGATTGTACAAATACCTTCACATTGAACATTACTCACAATGACAGACACATCATATGTGTGATGATTAACTTTGATAGACTGGGCTCATCTCAGCAATACAAGGCTAGAAGACAACTACAAAAGACTTATGATAGAAAGGGATATCCACATCCAGAGAAAGAATTATAGAATCTGCAGAATGAAGCAAACTATTTTCTCTCTTTTGTCTGTGTTTTGTTTTGTTTTGTCCCTTCTTTCTCATTGTTCACCCCATTGGTTAAATTTCTTTCTGTGTTATAAGTGATACATGCTGCTCTTCTTTGAAGTCGAAGGGTAGGGGTAAAGGTAAAGATATAAAGTAGATGTGGGCTTATGAAGAGTGAGAAATAATAGATTAGGAGAGAATCAAAATATCTGAAGGAGGGGAAAGGAAAGCATGGTGCATTTCCAGAGTTCCAACTCAACCAGTGAGCCATTAAGTGTAAAAGTCAGAAGTCAATAGAGTTGAATTCTATGAAGTTATGTGAGAGAATATGGTGAGTACAGGGTGGAGGGTAAAAGCCACTTTCCCCTTCCTAAGCCTCACTTTCCTCATCCATAAAATGAGTAAATTAATTCTTGCACTACTTCACTTATGAAGTTACTGTGAGGAAAGCACAAAGTGACATAAGAGTATAGGATTCTAAATGACAAATAAACCCTAAAAACCATATCCCTAGCCTAAAGCTGACACATATAACTTTACAGTGTGTGTTGCATAAGGTGTCCCAAAAGTCTTAGGGAAGTTTTCAGCTTCATAAATAAGGTTTCACAAGCTTAAATCAGATTTAGAAGCTTAAAACTGCCCTAAGACTTGTGAGACACAGTAATCATCTTATTTGATCTTCACAACAACATTGTGAGGTAGATATGGCTATAATTCCATTTTGCAGAAGAATATCATCTAATTTTCAAATGGAACTGTTGTTTCAATGATTTGTGATTTCTTCTGACTACTGAGTGTATAATCCACCCATGAATATCTATCCTTTCAACTCTTGCCCAAGTCTTCCTATACATTTTCCACTAGGGTGGTTTAAAACCTAGCTTGCTACAGATCTTCCTCAATTTCTCCCAGCATCATGTGGGTGCCAATGGAGCACTTTTTCCCCCCTTTGTTCTACAGAGTTTTTTTTCTACTAATATTTGGCACTCTCATATCTACTATAGGTCTTACCTTTGACCTCTATGTGATATTTAGCTTATTGGAGATTGTTTTATCCCATATCTGCTATACTGTTGAGGATACTAATGTTAAACAGGCTGTAATTTGTTCAGGGTCACATAGCTATTGTTAGTGTCTGGAGCAGGATTCAAACCCAGTGTTCATTCACTCTAAGACTAGCACATAGGCTACACCAATTTGGTTCTAGCCAGGCCCTCAATTCAATATGGACTCTCATATTCTTTTGTTTAGCAGCTTTTGGGGGGGTCAATGGATAGTATGAGAATGAGGTAATATTCTCCCTTAGATGCCATAAAAATCTACTTTTTTGTGCTCAGATCCCTTGAATTGAGAAGTATTTACTTTGAAGAATTAAATTATCTTGGTTTGGCTGTTAAGTTAATTGCCAACTATCTATTTGAATGCCCCAAGTTCAGTAATGCTGTTGAGTTAGCACTATCCCTTGGGACTAAGCTATCTATGATTTGATTTTTTGTCATTTGGGAAGCCAGATTTACCAATATAAATGTCCTAGAGAAAAAATTCTAGTCCAAATCAAGGAAAGAAAAAAAAAATTCTAAACCCTTCTTTCCTCTGCAAATGTGTTCACTGAATTACTTGGAGTTCAACTTTCCTTCAATAAAAAAAAAACATTATTACCTGTATGATCATTTTTTACTGCAAAAAGGGCTGTTTGGATGTAAACACTGACTGTGATCCTTCTGTAGTAGGCAGACAGTTCAGATACAAATATGTTTCCTAACCTACAGCAAGTAAATCCATGATTTCCTTCTCCACTTGGGCAAGGCTCATCCACAAACTCCATTAAGTAATGCTAGAAGAAAATGAGATGTATAAAGACACATTCTCTATAAGCAGGTGAGTAAGGAGCAACAGAATAAAATCCATCAGAGACATGTCTAGCATTAAATGAGAGGGAAGAAAATAACTGAAATCTATTCCCACCATCTGACATATAATGACTTGGTATTTAACACTGAAAAACACCTAGTTCTGGAGGGAAGAGGAAATGAAACACATAGACCTGATGTAATGAACTTCTTTCAACAGTGAGCGATTATAGCTGTATTCTCAGTTAGGGTTTCTCCTAGAGCCAGGAAACTTTATTAGGATGATTCTGGCTGGCATCCCCAAATATGACTTTCCTGGTTTAGACATACTACAACAGGGGAAAGTAAACTTTATGGAAGATCTATAACCCAGCTGGCCCCAGACCCCCTAAAAAGCTACACCCCAGGCATCTCCCTGCATCACATTATCCTGCTGTATGCTGGAACTGCAGTCCCTGCCCTAGTGCTCTGATGTCCTGATTGGTGAGAGTCTAGTATATCTAGTCAATCCCAGGCCCTAACTCATATTTCCACCCATCATTCACCCACTCTATCTTCTTGCCTTACTGTATATGCTCTGTCCCACTCCCATCCCCCAATTCACTGTTTTTGGGGGAACAGTAATCAAATCAATATCTTGTAGAAAGGATTCCTTAGTAACTCAATTCAGCTTCCTGGTGATTTCACATATGTGCACACACACACATATACACATGCACACACATACACACTCTTTTTTTTTGCTTGAGAGTTGGAAGAATCAGGAAAGGCTTCATAGAGAAGAGAGGGTTTGAACTATATCTTAAATGAAGAATGGAACTCTATAAGGCAGAAGAAAATAATGAATGTACTCTAATCATTTGGGATAGTCAGTGCAAAATCTTGGAGGTGAGAACTGGAGCATTATATGTGAGGAGCAGAAAGAAGACTAATTGTACAAAGATGGGAAGATAGGTTGGGGCCAGCTTGTGGAGGGCTTTACAACTAAACAGAGGATGCTATATTTTATCTTTGAGGAAATACAGAGCCTAGGGTTGGTATAATCAGGGAATCCCCTGATTAGATTTGGTCTTAAGGAAATTCACTTTGGCAACTGTGTGTAGGATAGACTGCAGTAGGGAAAAATCTGAAGCAAGGCTAACAATTATAATTAATCGAGGTGAGAAGCGATAAGTGCCTGAACTAATGTAGTAGTTGCATCAATAGAAAGGAGTCAGATGCAAAAGATGTTATGATGTTAGACATGGCAACTGATCAATCATAAGGGATGAGGGAGAATGAGGGATAGAGGATAATGCTAAGATTATAAAGCTGTGAACCTGGAAGGATAGTATTTCCTTTGACAAAGACTAAGGAAATGGAGGGGAAAAGATAATGAGTTCAGCTTTGGATATGTTTCATTAAAGATGATTGGTGTAAATAAGATGACTCCAGTTTTCAAGAGGCAATTAGTCATGCAAGACTGAAGATCAGGGGAGAAATTGAGATAGGAGAATACACACACACATGCATATATACATATATGTGTATATGTTTGTATATAATGCACACACATATTTGTGTGTGTGTATGAGTCATCTGCATAGAGATTATTTGGAAACCTGTGTTCACAGATGAAGTTATCAAAAGAAAAAGAGCAGAGGGAGAAGAGAAGAGGGCTCAGGAGAGAATCTGGGGAGAACATTCATAGAGAACATGATATATGTAATAAGCTAGCAACAGAGATTGAATGGAAGATGTTAGACATGTAGGAGGAGAATCAGGAAAGAGGGGTGTCATAAAAACAGTGAGGAAAGAATATCTAGGAGTAGATGGTAGTCAACAATGTCAAATGCAGGATAGAGATAAAGAAGAAGGATGACTATCAGATTTAGCAATCAAGGAACTTCAGGGAGAAAAATTCTAGTTTAGTGAGGTCAAGGCCAGATACAATTATAGGACAATTCATTGCCCACATCTCCCTCTCCCTTCCTCTAATTACTTTGTAGTTGTTGGAGTTGCCACAACAGGAAGCTCTGTACTCCAAGGGAATGATCGATGAGAAAGCACAGGTCCCTCCTTTCCTTCCCACAAAACTCTTCTTTTTAATGGGAAAGAGAAAGTATTACAGCAGGAATAAATGGGTTATGATTAAACCATCTTTCTTCCTCCAATCAACTACTCTTCTCAATTTCCTTGTTTCTGGTGGGAACACCACCATCCCTCCAGTCACCCAGGTTTGGGACCTTGTCATTATCCTAAAATCATCACTTTCTCCTCATCCCATATCAGCCACTAAATCTGATTTTTTCAACCTCAAAAACATCTCTTAAATTTGTCTTCTTGGTCCATGGTCACCACCCTCATCATGCTTACCTACTCTGTTGAAATAGTTGACAGTTTATATATTTCTGTTTCAAGTCACTCACTTCTCAATCAGTGATTTTCTGGATAAAACAATCTTCCACATGTTTATCTTTTTTTTAAATTTGTATTTTTGCAAAAGTTTTATAATGAACATTATTATTATTAGAGTAATACATTTACATTTATAGAGAAGCAAATATAAATACATATCACATTTATATAAAATATTTTTTTTAACAATAGGGGTTAAGTAACTTGTTCAAGGTTACATGGCCAGGTGTTTCTGGGTGGATGCTAAGTGTCTGAGCCCGGATTCTATCCCCAGGTCATCCTGACATTGGAGCCGGTGCTCTTACTCGCTGTGCTACCTGGCCACCCCTTGAATGCTCATTTTTAAAAGAATTGATTGTGGTACAGGATCAAAAAAGTTTAGAGAACACTACTACTGATGACTGCACTGTTCTATTCAACAAAGGGAAAATAAGTGATTTCCATGCCTAGTAGTTGCTGTTGTGTTAGTCACCTGTTATTAGTCTCCAAACAGCCACCATACTCTGTCTCATCCAGACATAACAGGTCCTGCAGCCTGTGGTTCCACCAAAAGATTCTCTTCCCTATACAGTTATCTCTTCCACATCATGATTTTCCCCATTGCATTTTGATATATCATGGATCAGCATAAAAAAAAATAATTGGGAATTTTGGAGGACTTTTGCAAAAGTCACAGATAACATGTGAAGGCCAGCAGATAACACAGAAAAAAATTAGAAACTCATAAATACATTAAATATATGTAGAGCTTCATATAATATCAACATATTTTATATTTTAATACCATAATAAATCAGACCTTTTTCTCTGGTATGAAGGAAAGGCCAAAAATTTTATGCAGATTTTCTAGATCATGGGGGTGCCTTGTCCCTAACCCCCATGATGTTGAAGGAATAACTGTACTTTAAATCAGCTAAAATATTGTGGGATCTCAGATGAGCAGCTAAAGAATTCAATGAACCATGAAAATGTCTGCCAAAGTAAGCATTAAAAATAGGAATCAAAAGAAGCTTATAAAATATGATTCCCCCCAAAAAAATCACTTTCTATTTGGAGATGGGTTTGGGGAGGTAGAAAAAAGGAAGACTCGGTGTCTGAAGAAATTTGCAATAGAATACAAAAATATAGAGTTTGGGCGGGTAGGTGGCACAGTGAATAGAGCACTGGCCTTGGAGTCAGGAGGAACTGAGTTCAAATCCAGCCTCAGACATTTAACACTTAATAGTTGTGTGACCTTGGGCAAGTCACTTAACCTCAATTACCCCGCCTTCCCCCCTCCAAAAAAATATGTAGAATCCAGGAGCTACTGGGTACCTCCTTATTCAAAGACCATTCTGTTTGCTCTAAAGGTAGGCTCATAGAGCTAAAGAGATCCTATTCATATCTTGGAAGTAAAATAGTTGTATATCTCATTGGATATTAAATACAAAAACATTCACATTAGGACAATCCCTGTGTTTTCTAAGCAAAACACCTAGGATCATTCTCATTCTCTCTCTGTCCTCTCTGTCTCTGTCTCTGTCTCTCTGTCTCTCTCTCTCCTCCCCTCTCCTCCTCTCCTCCCCTTTTCTTTCTCCTCTCTCTTCACCTCCCCTCTTCTCTCTCCTCTCCATTTTTTGTGGGGAAAGAAGGGGGAATGATAACATTATTTATTTGGCTAAACACCAATGCAAAATATGAAGAATATTTACTAGACATCTCTGTATAAATACTTACATTAATTCCATATGTGGATATTTTCATGACAATATATTTAAAGAAAATTTTACTAATAAGGAACAAAAAAATAATTTGGATTACATTGTTGTTCATTTGTGTTTTACTCTTTGTGACCCCTGGCAAAGGTACTGGAATGGTTTGTCATTTAATTCCCCAGCTCATTTTACAGATGAGGAACCGAGGCAAACACTGTTAAGTAATTTGCCCAAGGTCACACATCTAGTAAGTATCTGAGGCTGAATTTGAAATCATGAAACTTGAAACTTCCTGACTCTAAGTTCAATGCTCCATCCACTGCCCCACCTATCTGGGAAGTAAATCCAATTTGGATTATACTGTCCTCTTGAACCATGGTTGTGAAACTCTTTCTTTTGTGGAGCCTGCATGATATTTCCTATAGTGAGTGTGGAGTTGCTGATGGATGAGCCACTCCATGGTTTAGGCTGGATACTTGAATGGCAAACTTCCCAATTACTGACGAGGGGATCACCATTCTCCCAGTTTTCTGAGCTCACAACCTAGATGTCATTTCCAGCTTCCCTTACCCATCTGTTGCCAAGGCCTATCAACTTCATCTTTCCAGAATCTCTCTATCACATACTCTTCTCTCCTCTTACACTGCTACCACTCCAGTTGTAGTTGTTGTTCAAATGTTTCACTTTTGTCTCATTCTCTGTAAACCCATTTAGGATTTTCCCTCATTACCTCACATATCAATTATTGCAATAGACTGCTGGTTGATCTGCCTGCCACAATTCTCTCTATTCACCCATCAAAGTGATATTCTTAAAGCATAGGCTCAATCATGTCACTTCCCCACTCAAAATCCAGGGACTCCCTCTCACTTCCAGGTTGAAATATAAACTCCTTTGTTGTTAAGAGCCTTTCATGACCCAGCCCTCACCCCCACACACATGTCTTTCAATTCTTTTTTCATCTTATGTCTTGACTCCTTCCCCCCAGCCGCCCACCAGTGACACTGGCCTCTTGCTATTCCACAAAAAAAGGTTCTCCACCTCTAGGCTCTGGGCATTTTTCACTGACTGTTCCCCATGCCTGGAATTCTCTCCTTCATCATCCCCTACTCCTACTTCCCTGGCTTCTTTCAAGTCCCAGGTGAAATTCCATCTTTTATTGGATAACTGTCAATCACTTTTAATGATAGTTTAATTATTTCTAGTTTAATAATTTCTCTGCTAATTATTTCTTATTTATCCTTTATATGGTGTGTTTGTACATATCAACTTGCTTGTTTTCTCTCCCATTAGGTTGAATTTCTTAAGGATAGAACTGTCTTTTTGCTTTCTTTTTATTCTCAGAGATCCTTACAGTACCTAGATTGCATTAAGCATTTAATAAAAGTTTAACTGATTAACTTAAGCACTTCGGTGGCATGGAGGGTGAAGGATGAAATGACTGAGCAAACTGAGGTTCAAGCCTTCAATGATATAGACTTATTGAACAAGACATGACAATAACCTAAAAATTGGGACAAGGTCCATTCCCCAGGTTAGGGCTCTACTCTAAATGGGCGGGGGGGGGGGATAGATTTTTTATAAGATCAATTAACTTAAAAGAAACAATTACAAAGGATACAACATTAAGTAATCTGATGTCTAATTGGAGGAAAGGTTAGGGAATTTTTAAGTTGGAGGAGAAAGAGAAAAGAAGTGCAAATCCCTGAAAACAGAAGAGGTGTCCCACTATCCTTAGTGTCTGTGAACAACCAAAAGAACATAGAAACAATAACTGATTGATCAGTACAGGGTCAACTTACAAACAAAACATATGGGTTGCTTGATATGCATAATTGTGAGAAAATCCCTCACATGAATCTTTAGATCTAACCAGATTTCTCGTCAGCATAACCTGGATCTTTTGTTAAGGGTCTCTAATCAGCAGATTTAAGTAGTCTAGCTTCCCAGCCACACAGAGCTAGATTCAAACAATGCAATCATTTTTTTTTCAAAAATCCTAAAATTGAATAAAGTTGTCTCACAGGACAGAGGTTGGACTAGTCCCATAACTGAATAGAAAGGGAACTGAGCTAGCACCAGAATTTAGTTGCAAGATGGAGTCACTATGGTTCACTCAATTGTCTCAGTGGTATTATTCAAATCATCTAAGACTGTTATTAAACTGTGCTTCTAATGTACTCAGAATGTCAAACTTTTGTTATTCAGTTATTTTTCAGTCCTGTCCAACTCTTCATAACTCCATTTCGGGTTTTCTTGGCAAAGATACTGAAGTGATTTGCCATTTCTTTCAATAGCTCATTGTACAAATGAGGAAAATGAGACCAATAGAATTAAATGACTTGCCCAGGGTCAAATAGCTAGTAAGTGTCCAAGGCTGGATTTGAACTCATGAAAATAAATCTTCCTGACTCCAGGTCTGGCAATTTATCCACTTCACGATCTAGCTACCTTGGAACTGCTTCAAAATCTGCTCATGATCTAAATCCTTTTAAGGAAGGGAAAAACTAGTAAGAAGCTACATTGGTTAAATTAAGAAATATTTTCATACTCAACAGTTGTGAGTAAATTGCCAGCAATAGGGGCAGAAAATATAGTTTTGTATGATTCTTCAAGTTGCCTTTACTCTGGGTCTCAAATTAGACTCTGTCCTCTTACCAATTCTTCATTCACAAGCCTTACAATGCTATGTGCTAAGTGGCACAGTGCATAAAGATTTCTGGGCCTGAAATCAGAAGGACTTATCTTCTTGAGTTCAAATATGATCTCAGAAACTTAGTAGCTATATGACCCCAGGAAACTCACTTAATCCTGTTTGCTTGAGTTTTCTCATGGTAAATCATTCCACTATCTTTGCCAAGAAAATCCCAAATGGGGTCACAAAAAATGGGAAACAACTGAAAAACAACAAAAATAGAGTTATATAGAAGAGAGACAAGATTTCATAGTGACCTTACATGATAAATAGAGAGATGCTGTTGGGATTAGAAAGGACTAGTTCCAAATCATGTTTCTGACACTCATTATTTGTCCTGGGTAACCTCCCAGGACTCTAAGCAACTCTCTCAGAAAGTAAGTTGCAAGGAAGGTATCTTAGTAGGGATAAACTGTATTGATAAAGTTTCCTTGCTTGGGACTTCGCTACACCAGTGAAATTCCAGGTTAAGTCACTATTCCTACTTTTAAAGTCTCTGCTCTTTCTGTTTAGAAGACAAGCAGGAACATTCCAAAATACCAGCACTTCACTGTCCATTTAGAACTTCAAGGAAGGTTAAACCTTCAGGTTTCTTTATGAATTGATAGATGAATAATACCAGTTTCATGATGGTCTAACCCTACCTTCTTACATTTTCATGACTCAAAGAACATATACATATACATGTATGTATGTGTACACACATGCAATGGCCTAACCCTATATGCTTAGAATCTCATGACCCAAAGAAAATGTTTGCATATACATATATGTATATATACATGTGTGTACACATATCTATATATGTACATGCACACGATGATCTAACCCTGCCTTCTTATATTCTCATGACCCAAAAAACATAAAAACACATATAGATATATGCACATATATACATACACACACTTTTGAAAATGTTCTCACTCTTTTGTCTCATAAGCATTGCTCAGAAAACCTAGAAAAAATTATGTACTTTTCTTCCCAAGATACTAGGGATCAAGTCCCACCTTATTTCATTCATTGTATTTGTATTTTCAGTCCTTAGATTAGTGTCTGCCACAAGATAAATAGAATATAGAATATTTAAAACTTGCCAATTTATTGAAAGAATAAAATTCCCAGTACAATAAAACAATTTTTTTAAATGAATGATTAACATTCCCAAAGACATAGGGAAATACCTGGCTATTCTCTCTTCCTTAATTCAATAACAAACATTTATTAAGCACCTACTCTGTGCAAAGCTGTGTGATAGGGACTAGGAATAATAATACAATGAAGGAAATAAGTCAGGGGGTGATCTAAATTTTCTTCAATTTCTTATGAGGTATCTAAAAGCTGAAAGAGTAAATAAATACAAAGACAAAACCAAATTACTTCTTATCCTCTCAGAACTTACTTACATTCTCCCGGGGATGTATAACATGTACACAGATAAATAAATGCAAAGTTCTATCTCTCTACAGGCATTTATTACCACCTGTCGAGGTTATTGCAATAGCCATTTGACTGTTCTCTCTTGGTTATCATACCTAATCCTATGTGACCAAACCTCAACTGCTTTTGCCAGATCATTACCCAAATCATGCCATCTCACAGTCTGTGTACCCTAAAGCTTTGTTCTGGGATTTCTCTTCATTTTCTACACTGTCTGTTTGGGGAACCGCATAAGTACCCAAAGATTTAATTATCATTTCTCTGAACACAATTTATAATAGATCCATATACCCAACTTTAGTCTATCTCCTAAACTTCAGTCCTATATCACTTACTTTCTTTTGAACCTTTCAAACTATATGACTGGCAGGCATCACACCTCAACATGTACATAAAGAAGGCAATATCTGGGGGCGGCCAGGTGGTGCAGTGAGTAAGAGCACCAGCCCCAGAGTGAGGAGACCTGGGATTAAATCTGGGCTCAATACTTAGCACCACACCCAGAAATAACTGTCCGTGTAACCTTGAGCAAGTTGCTTACCCCCAATTGCTTTTAAAAAAAAAGGCAATATCTTTTGATGCAAACCTATAAGTCTTTCAGACTTCCCTATTTTTACAGATGACACAACCTTCCTTCTGGTCACTTAGATTTACATCCTTTGTGTTAACCTTTATTCTCATTTTCTCAATCTCACATATCCATGAAGTCAACAAATCTTGTCATCTTGTCAACACCTTATGTATGGTCTTCTATCATATTCATGACCATCACCACAGTTTAGATCATTATTAACTTTTGCCTGGGCTGCAGTAAAAGCTTTCTTGTCAGCCTGTGTGCCTCCAGTGTCTCCTGACTATAATTTATCCTTTATCTGATTTTCTTAAGGCACAGATAGGTGGAAGCCACACCCCTCCCCAATAAACACTTTGTTGTTCTTATTTTTGTTCAGTCATTTCAGTTGTATGAAACTCTTCCTGACCTCATTTGGAATTTCCTTGGCACAGATACTGTAGTGGTATGCCATTTCCTTCTTTAACTCATTTTACAGATGAGGAAACTGAGGCAAACAGGATTAAGTGACTTGCCCAGGGTCACACAGTTAGTAAATGTCTGAGACTGGAATTAAACTCAGTTCTTCCTGATTCCAAGCCAGATATTTTATTCACTTTGCCACCTAGCTGCCTAATAAACTCTAGCCACTCTCTACTACCTTATAAGATGAAAAATAAAATCCTCTATTTAGCATTTAAACCCTTCACAACCATTCATCAACCTATAATCACATCCAGCTCCAGATCCACCTTCTGTGAATATATTCCTGATCCATCCACATGCTGTTGTTTCTCCCTCCTTTCACCAATTATCTATTTTTATTATGCATATATTTCCCTTGATAGAATTAAGTTCCTTGAGCACAAGAACAGTTTCATTTGTCTTTTATCTCAGCATCTAGCACTATGCTAGGAACAATAATAGGTACTTCATAGATGATTATTGACTACCTTCTTTTTCTCTTAATATCAAGCACAATACTCTTTAGATAGTAGTTGATTAATACTTATTTCGGCTAATTAAATATGACTAGAAAGGGGAGAGTTGTTGAATTGTTGTCTTTTAAATTGTAGTTTTAGAACTGTCCATAGTTACCTTTTTTCTTTAAACAATTAACTCCTTTATCAGAAAATTATCTCAGATTCTTGAACTTCATAGGAATAACAGAAGAGGAAGTAAAAATTTTTCCAGCACCACTGGCACATGGAAATCTTTTAGTTTAGTTTTATTTTGTTTTGTTTTCCCCCTAGTGATTCTATTGCTAATAATAGAAAGAGAAACAGCAATGGAGCAGTGAAAAAAAGCACTAGATAGAAAGTCAAGAGAGTTGGGGTTAAAATCATGGATCACTAACCTTTGTAACCATGGCAAGTCTCAGCTTCTATGAGCTTCAGTTTGCTTATGTGTAAAATTGGAGGGTTGGACTAGATCTCAAACCCTTTCCAACTATAAATCTATGATCCCATGAACCTTTGTCTTTCCTTCACCCCCAGCCTGAAAGTAATAGAAGAGACAGCATAACTAATTAGAAATATCCTCAGCCAAAGAAACTATATAAAGTGCAAGTAGTAGCATAAAAATGAGCCAACTATATTCAATCACAGAGTATTATTTGAGAGTATATTATAGCCTAATAACATTAGCTAAATATTGGCTCATTAGGTAAAATTATTAGCAAGCTCCTCTAATCATTGGACTAAAAATTAACAAGCTACTTTTTAGGTTTGCTGAGATTAGCTAACATTTGCCAAACTAATATGCAAGCCTAAAGTCCAGGAATGTCATTGTTCGAGTTTTCTTTTGGTCTTCTGAAAATGAAAAAAGGAATGTATCCTGCATTGGGCATGGGAGTTGCACTTGGCAGAGTGCCATAAGCATTAAAACCACAACATTTAATTAATGAACAGGTTGGTAGCAATAGAAGAAAATGTACTAAACAGATACTGAAATACTCCAACATATATTTCTCCCCAAAAGAAAGTTTATCTGTAAACAGAGAGGTGACACTATGTGACAGAGAAAGCAAACCCACCAACAGTGGGTTCTGTCTTGCAATGGATGATTCATTTATTGAGTTTTCAGTTTCAGTTAGACCCTAAAATCATATTTACTTTTGCAAAAATACAAAGTTATGGGTTCAGCTGAACACATTTTTGAAAAAGGATTAAAAAAAGATAACTGCCTTCTAGATTTCCTGCTAAAAGCAGTAGCTACAAGGAAATAGAGAGATTTCCCTACAGATAATTAGTGGCAATCAAGAATAAAATAAACTCTTCACTATCACAGAATCTCAGAGTGGGAAGAAATTTCTGAGGCAATCTCACCCATCCTGTATGGAATTCTGCAGTGAAAGTCAGTTCCTATAAGCCAAGCTTGATTAAGAGCCTACTGAGACAGAGGTTTTCTGGTAGATGATGCATAAAAATTCAAAACTTACAGAAGACCTAGATCTTGCCCCCATAGAGGATCCAATCTAGATAAGGGATAGGATACATGCAAAAATAAACATATTATGAAATTAGCAATTTTGTTGCTGCATGAATGCATAACAAAGCTGGATATAGAACAAAGGTTGACAGCCTAATCTATTCTATATCTGGTTTGCTCCTGAACTTATGGTTTGAGTCAGCTCCTGAGTTGACCTACATTTAATCACAGGCATGGTGGTTTGACAGCAGAAGTGTTCAACTTCTGAGGCTGCAAAGCTCCTGCACACTGGCTAAAACAGATGAAAATATAATTGGGTACAAAATAAATTAAAAATGCAATATTACATAAATAATGGTAATTTATTTGTTTTCTAAGTCAATATGTGGCCCACAGGATCCCTCTCTATTTGAGTTTGACATTACTAGTTTGAGGGTAAACTGACAGGCCTCAAGCTTGTTGGTTTGAAGCATGTGAAGACTTCCCCGGTGGAATGGGTGAATGAGAACAAATTTTTCTAATAGCCATGAAGGCAGATGAAGCAAGAACTGTGAAATGCTTAGAACTTAGTCAGAGAAGGTAGATGTTAAGGTCATCCAACACATCCTGGGCCCTTCCCATCTTCCCGACTTTTTTTCTTGCCACTGGACCTCAGTGACTCCAGAAGATAGAGTGAGACTGATGACGTCTGCCTTAGTTAAATCCAATTCATGGGCAAGTCAAGATATCACCCCCATAATGTCATTCATCCTCTTTGAAAAAAAGGACAAACAATTAGTTTACAAAAATATCTTTATAAAGATTCTGGACAGTCCTTTTATAGTTTTGACAAGTGGAAGTATCAAAATTTGAAGGGGAATCATGTTATTGATTCAGTAATAAGAGAGTTAAATTGAATTTTGGCACATATATTCAGATATGAGTAAAAGCACTGAACAGGAAAAGGATTAAATAAATTCAAGATAGAAAAAAAAATTGTGACCTACATCTTACTACATAAGTTCTTTTGGCTGGGACTAGGGAAGACTACATCTCGAAAGACCTAAAACCACCGCCTAGGAATATAAAGCTAAAGGACTGGCACAGTCTTACCTTTAAGCTCCCATAGGAGCTGAAAGCCAGCCAAATGGGAGAACGCAATAGCAGTTGGAAAACTGCTTAGCAAATAGCACCTATAGTCAGCACCATAAGACAAATTAGGAGTAATTTTTAATGGCTGTACTTTTTGCCTTGAAGAAAAACTTTGAAGTCACCAAAAATAATGACACTTTTTCAATCATGGTATACTCAAATCATTCCCTTTGGTTCTTCTGTACATGGTCCATTCCAATCAAAGTAAGTAATGAGTTGGAATAGGCCATATAATAACTGGGTATATAAACATCTACCTAAACATAACAATTCAGTATAGAAACATTAACAGATTCAATTTTTAATTCAATAATTCATTTCAATAAACATTTATTGAGTACCCACAATGTGCCAGGTGAAGAGGTTATCCACTAAGAACATTAGGGTTGCTCTGGAAACCCCAAAATACCAATATGCCGGATCCTGCCAAGTGAATTTGACTCAAGTCTTCTCTCAGCCAGAGAAAAGTAAAGTTTATTAAAAGTTTGCTTGTATTAGACACAGAATAAGTCTGTGCTAGGTCATTCTAGGATACTCTGACTATTCTATGGCACTCTCACTATTCTATAGCGCTCTCACAAACATGAAGACAGGATGGGGTCTTATATACAGAAGGTTATGGGAGGAATCTAGGGGTGGTCTAGGGGAGGAATTTTGGGAGGGTCTTCAGGAGGAGTTTATGAGGTCCATGAGTGATTAAGAGTGGGAAGTAGCTGGAGGCTACAGACAATGGTGGGCTAGGACAGTTCAAGTGTGTATTGATATTTTGATAGGCTCAAGGGTGGGAAGTAGATGAACAATGGAGGGTTAGGCTAGTAACTAGGCTAGTGTTAGTAGTGAGCAATTAGTAGCTAGAGGTCTGGGCCCAGCCACAATGTAAGGCTTATTGCCTCATGCAAATGCCTCATCAAATGGGATGATTTAATCCAGAGTCCAAGGGGGTTCCCAGAGCCTGTACCTCAAGGACTCAAGGAGAGCTAGAGGGGGCTCCCAGAGCCCATACCTCATCACCAGGCACTGCACTAAGCAATGAGGATACAAATAAGAAAAAGAAAGAACCTTCTCTCAAGGAGTTTATAATCAAATGGGAAAAGACAATGCACAAAAGAAAACTGGAAAGGATAGGGACGAGATAGCAGGGGTAGCTGGTGTGGTTAATGGCATCTTATAACCCATTGAATTGAAACTTGCAAAGCTGCAGATGGGAAGTGGAGAGAGCTGGAAATCCAATTTCTGCCCTTTATAAAGGAAGAAAAGTACTAAAGGGGAAAGTTTATTACTCTTCCCTGAAGTCTTCCAATCAAAAGGTTTTTTGTTTTGTTTTGTTTTTCAAAATTAAGTTTACTATTCAGAATTGGTCTTTCTGTATGTTAAAATATTATTGACTAAGCCTTATTTCACTGTCAATTCTTGATCACAGTCCATTAACATATCTACTGCACATCATTATAATACATTATTTCCAGGCCAGGCTCCTTCCACTGCCCTGCATGTTCCTTGACTGTCTTTCTTCAAGTTTTCAATGAATGTCTCCTTAAGGAACACAAGTTATGTTTACTATAATTTTATTTTTTTTTAAGTTAACTAGTTTTGTTTATCTGCCTTTGCAAAGTCTCTTGCATTTCTCACTCATTTATCATTCTAGGGGGACTGAAGTAGATTGCTATTTATTATTATCCTTATTCCTGGATCTTCGTTCTCTTATCCATCATGCCTTCTACACACTTCCTCCAGATTAAATTTTTAAAAGCACTTGAAATATGTCAGTCTCTACCCTTGCCCCTTAAAAACTTCAATAATTCACCAGTGCCTACAGGACAAAGTTGAAACTCCTTAGTCACTAAATGTCATTTGCAATCTGTCCATAACCTACCTGTCTAGCCTTATTTCACATTAGTGTCCTATGCAGCCTTTTGGTATGGGCCTTATTCTCAGAATATATCTTGACAATATGAGATAATAGAAAGAGCATTGGGTTCCTCCCCAGATCTTCCAATTACAAATTCTGTGACTGTGAGAAAGTCATTTAAGTTTTTTAAATGTTGTTTTCTTCATTTTTAAAATGGGTATGGTAACAATTACATGATTACACTTGGGTTCAACAAATCGACTTATTCTCAAGTTTAGAAATAAGCTTCCTGATTACAACAAAACTCCACAAAAAGAAGAGAAGAAAATGATGAGGTACAGGCTCTACTGTGTTTCCCCGATAATAAGACACTGTCTTATTATTTTTTTGGAAAGAAAAACACCAGAGGGCTTATTTTCAGGGGAGGGCTTATGTTGTCCTGCCTCAGCTCTCCTCCGTGGCACTGCTCTCAATGGCACCAGCAAGCAAATCACTGGGGAAGAACAGGATGACGTGCTCACTGCTGCAGCTCTGATTGGATGCAGCTCGGAGCGCGGCGTGCGTTTCACCCCGGGGAGGGGGGGACGGTGCATACAGAGGGTACCGTAATGTAGCGTGTAGTGCAGGGGATCACCTTCACTACAGTAGCAATATCAATAGGGCTTATTTTTGGGGGAGGGCTTATTTTAGAGGAATCTTACACAGTAAGGGGAGGGCTTATTTTTGGGATAGGTCTTATTATCAGGGAAAAGTAGTAACCCCTTTGAACTCTCCTTGAATCTTCCCACATGAGGCATTTGCCTGAGGCCCTAAACCTACCATTGTAGCCCAAATCTCTGTTACTAGCCTAGCCCTCTTTTGCCTAGCTACTTCCCACCCTTGATACTCCCAAAATATCTATACCCAAATCTGTTACCATCAAACTAGCCTAGCCCTCCATTGTCTGTCATCTCCAGGTAGCCTCTAGCTATTTTCCACCCTTAATCTCTCATTACTGGAGTGACCTCATTTGACTCCTCCTGAAGACCCTCCCCAAACTCCTCCTCTAGACCACCCCTAGAACCCTCCCAAAATCTTTCTATATTTAAGCTCCATATTGCCTCCATGAAGTAGCTGAGAATTACCTAGAGCAGACTCACTCTGTGTCAGACTGTTCTGGCCCACTTGTCCAATACAAGTGTCACAGATACTGAGGCTCCTTAAGAGTCTACCCATTATGGTGAACTTTTAATAAACTCTGCTTTACTTTGGCTGAAAGAAGACTTGAACCAAATTCATTCAGCAGGACCCAGTATGTTGGTATTTTGGGGTCTCAAGCACCCCTAAACCTTAAACCTCAACATGTTATGGTTCCCTGGCCTCAACAAGACATTCAGCAGTTTGCATGAAACAGAAGTGTATATTTGCATTAACTTTCATGATTCAACGGTGTGATATAGAAGCCAAGAAAGATAATATAAACTTTGACCACAAGGAAGTGATAGTCATATTGTGTTCTGGACAATCACATCTGTAATACCATTCTAGAAAATTAGAATATTGGGTATGATACTTTAAAAAGAATATTGATAAACTGAAAACAACAACAACAAAAAGCCTGAGAAGTATGATAAAGGGTTTTGTGATTTCCTTCCTTGTTGGATAGTTTATTATGAGGATACTTTTATTATGGGATGAACTAGGAGGCTAATGAAGGCAACTCACATTCTGTGATTCACACTATGTGATAATCAATTGAATGATGTGGGAGTTTTAAATCTTGAGGATAATTGAATTGATTGAATGATTGATGACTGAATAAGTAATTGATTTGTAGGGAAGTATGCCCCATGACTGGAAAACTTTGACTATTGTACTTTGTGATTGAATCAATGATTTTGTGAAAGCTTCAGTTACTGAATGATTGTTCTTTGATCAAAACTTTGTGACCACTGTAGTGGAAACTATATGGCCATTTTCTGTGATAAGATTTTGTGAATGCTATATTTTGATTTTCTGTGATAAGTTGTAATATTGTGAATGCTGTATTTGATTTACTGTGGATATTTTGCTTTGATTTGCTATAGAATAAATAGAGTGTTCACCATACTGTGTAATCAGAACCTTAAAAGCTGTTCATAGTATCATTCTTCTGGAAAGTTGCTTGTGGCATTACATTATGGCATAGTTGGCAGGATTACAAAGTATAGTGCCTCTATTTGTTCCAGGATCCATGGCCATTTAGATTGAAATTGTAAGGCTAAGAATCTTGGAGGGGTGGAATGCATGGAATGTGCAGGTATGGATGGATTGTGATCATTGGAAGGAACATATAAATTAATCAGATTATAAATACATTTGACAATTTTAATACTTGAGAGGGACTGGGTAAGTCATTTTACCTTTGATGTCTTGTTTTCCTCATCTTCAAATAAGAGAACTGGCCCATTTAATCTCCAAAATTCTTATTACCTCTAAAATCTATGATCCATAAGATTTATCAGATTATCAGAAGAGAGATGATCTATCAAACTGACTTGGAACTACTTATTTAGCTCATTTTTTTTGGAATCTCCACCAGTACTACCTCATCCCAGTCAAAAATATATTTTAATACTAGAATTTTATGTATATGAGCAATGAATATGAGTTTTATATACATTCAAACTATTATAACTTGCTTTCTATAAGAATACCCAAATAGCATCAGAATGTAACATTTAAAAAGTTGGAATCCACCTCAAAATATTTCTTAGCCTTCTAAATTAGAGCCATAATTACTAAGAACTTAACCTAATAATCCAAATGGGGAAAATCAGGTGGATGAAAAATTTATAATATCCAGACTATGATACATAATCATATGGCTGGCCCATAGAGATGGTCTATAATTACATTCATTTTGAATAGACATTACAGAAAACCAGTGAATTGAGCCTAGAGTTGAATAAGAGGGAATGAATGCACCAGGTTGCATTTCATAATTTCACAGTAGATTTAATAACCTTTATGTTCTTTTTGAAACAAAAATCCATTTAAAAAAACATGTATGTTTTTTCCAATAATTCTATACAGCTACATGTCATAGAATACCACAGTATCAGAGAAACTAAAGTTCCAGGTCACCTAAAGAACAATGGAGATCTGTGTGGTGGGTATAAATACACATTAGCATATTGCCAACAGAAACTTGGGCATCAGAAGGAGTATAAAATATTAAAGAAATTTATTACAGAGAGTGAAGGAGAGGTAGTGTATACACACACATACACATATATGTATGCATGTATTCATATATACATATATACACATACAGACAGAAACACATGCATATATTATAGAGACGTTATGGAAAATGTGGAGTAATAGATTAACTGGTGGGGTACTCCATTGGTAATTAAATAATGTCAAAAGGAAGGCCTTGATACATGGTGTGGGCCCTTTGCAGCAGATTCACAGAAGGTTATAGGTAAGAGTCTGGACAGAATAAGAAAGTATTGGTAGATTGGGATGTATATTGATGGATAAAGAATGAAAAGATAAATCCCTTTAAGACCAACAGTAATTCTCAAGAAATAGACTTAATTCATCCATCAGAGGAATTGCTTAGATTAAACTAACCATTTCCAATTCACCAAGAATATAGACTATCAAATGAGTCAATCACTATGGTGCATGGTTGTATC
The DNA here is from genome assembly GCF_028583685.1 of Petaurus breviceps papuanus. Lineage (NCBI taxonomy): Eukaryota > Metazoa > Chordata > Mammalia > Diprotodontia > Petauridae > Petaurus > Petaurus breviceps. The sequence continues at coordinate 24,259,656 of NW_027187358.1, forward strand.
TTACATAAAGATCACCCTGATTTAGAAATGCTAAGTTTTGTTCCCTCTACTACTATGCTATATATAACTGGTACTAATGGAGCCAACATATTAATTTCAGTGAGACAAGGTTATTGCAAAACTTCCTCCCAGGATTCATGTAGCTTTTCACCCAAACCACCATATATCATTTCTCCTACCTTGTGTCCTGGGGTCTAGTAGACAATAGTCACCAGAATTTTGATTAGGTGGTATATTGGAATTAGAAATCTCAAAGGAGAAGAGATTACTGAGTCATGGTGGAGATGTTGAGCTTAAAAGTCACAATGGAGAGCAAGGAATATTCCAACTCCACCTTGAACTGTGATTCCAGTGGAATGAATGAATGTATAGTCAGAGCTGGAAAGGGTGGCTATGGAGGCCATTTCATCATTAGAGGCAGTCTTGGAAAGGGTTCATCCAGAGGTCTTAGTGAGAAGCAGAAGAGAAAATGTTTAGAAAAGGAAAAGATTTAAGACTATCTACTAAAATCTGGTTAGTACATATTTTGCAGATGTAACAAGTAGTGGCATTTTCTCCCTGCATCAGTTAAAAGAGGCTCTTCTCATGGGAGATCTATTGTTTACCTATTCTCATTATGTTCAATGATTACATCCAGAGTTATTTTTTATCTTATAATCAAAATTCTTAGGGTTTAACATGCTATACTTTGATATAATTATGGTTCCTAAACCTCTAGTGCAAGTAGCACTAATACCAATTACTCACTAAAATCCTATTAATACTTTTTTTAAAGACAATCATTCAGTCATTAGCAATCAATAAAATGCAGTTATAAACTTTATTAATAATTATTCAGTCATATAGCCTTTGGCCCCATAGTGCTATAATTCTGCCAACTTGTATACATTATAGAATTTTTTTCATAATATTCCATTTTTATTGTCCCCTAGGGAAACATATCTCCTTTGAGGAGCAATAAATTTAGAGCTATTAAATGAAGTCAGCATCTAGACCTACTACCTATCTAGCTAGCTGCCTATCTATCTTACATACACATCTCTGTGTGTATATGTTACAGCCCAAAAGCAGACTGTCCATTTGAACTCTAGCAAGATTCATTCTACAGATAACCAGAGAGGCTGTCCAACAAAGTCATTCAGCAAATATTTATTGAACATTCATTATATGCCAATCTCTGTGCTGGGTCCTTCTAGAGTGTGTTGTCACAGTCCTTCTGCCCTCACTCTTCTGTTCCCACTCTTCAGATTCCACTATTTTCTTCTACTAATGAGCCCTCAAATTTGTCTTGTTCATGGCCCTCAGTGGTTTCTACCTGCATTTACCTCTCCTCTATGGATTGTACTGCTCAAACCCTCGTTTGGCCTATGGAAAATAGTGCAGGTCTTTTCTACACTGGAACCTTTAAAACACCTTCTCAAAGTTGTTTTAAAGAGCTCAACCATTAAGACATATTGAGAACCATAAGGGATAGAACAGTTTAAAAAAAAAAAAAGGAAAAAATACAGAGTCCCCATTGCTTAGTCTTGATTCTCTATCTAAACTTGATCAAAATTGGGCTTTATTCCATCTTACTTGCTCCTTGTGTTTGACTGGACACAATTTGAAAGCCTCCAAAGTATCAGTCAATCCACTGACTTAAGTTCCTTCTCCATGTCTAGCCAAAGGATTTTGCTAGTACAAATCCTATCAAGGTTTTAGCCTCTTCTTTAATCCTTAGATCTGCTTAAATCTATCCTCACCCTTAAGATACTGTGCTTCTGCTGCAATCAGTGCCTAGCCTTCAATCATTAACCGCATATCAGGAGAAAGAAATGTCTTTGCAACTCTTTATCAGTAAGAAATTCCCCTTTCTCTATCATGTAACACTTCATCTTCTGTTTCTCTGCCCTTGCACTGCTGGTGCCCTATGCCAAAAGTGTGTTGTTGTTGTTTTTTTTCTCATCTGAAAATCATAACAATACTTCTCTTCCCTCAAGAAGCACCAACTTGTAGGACTCTTAATTTGGGTCTGTGATTTTGAAGACACATTCAAATGTGTATATTATATTAAAAGTGTAAGTAATATATGTGCATATGTGTATATTGTTATTTGTCTGTTCTCAAAGAGGACCAATGACCTCAGGAGGGCAATGTCTTGACTTGCAAGTGAATTGAATTTAAGTGAAGTTGAGCTGTCCAAAATCATCAGTCTCACTCTCTCTTCCATGGTCACGTATATGCACATATGATAAACATGTGCAGTAGACGTGCATGTATATATGTGATATATAAATGCATATGTAGGATTAAAATGTATGTTCATATATGTGATAGTATATATTAAAATTTTAACATTTATACACATGCATGAACAGATACAGATGTATATTACAAATATATAGCTTATGGGTCTGTGTACATATAAGCAACATACATGTACATATGTCCATATGTAGACCATACACATGCTTACATATAAATATATGGCACATATCGATATATGTATGCTATGTGTTACATGTCTGTGCATATTTTGTGTATATATATTTAACTAAATTTAAATACATTTTCCTATGCATTTTATTTTACATGTTTAATAACATCACTCTGAGAATCAGTCTATAGGATTCACCAGTCCATCAAAGGGATCTGTGACACAATGAAAGTTACCAACTCTTGTTTTTCATGAAGACTACTAACTCATAGCAACCCTTGAAAGGTTAATGTCATCCCTTGAAAACGACCTGGTGTTAAACTGCTTTGTAATTTTGTTTATATTTATTTTATCTATACAGGAGACAAGTATGTATTTTCTCCTCTCTCCTTAGTGATAGGTACCGTTTCATTATTTTTATTCTTATCCCTAATGCCTAGCAAAGTATCTGGCATAAATTAAGCTTTTAGAAATACTTGTTGATTTAATGCAGCATTCCCAAGATTTCTGTGACCTGAAATGCTTGGGTTTTTGGAAAAGGTACAACTTGGAATTTTTTCCCCAGGCCCCCTCCCCCTACTAGTGAAGAGACTAACCCCTGGAAGCACAAAAGAAAAAAATAAAGCTACTTTAAGGTTCTGAGTCTTCTAGACAGGGATTACATTGTGTGAGGATGGGGTGTACTTCTATTGACCTGGTCTCTAAAGGAGCCATCAGGATTAACAGCATCATTGAACACAGATTTAGAGCTGGCAGGGACATTAGCATCCTTTAAATCCAACAGCTTCATTTTATAGGTGAAAAAGTAAAAGTTGAGAAGGATTAAGAAACTTGCCCAAAGTCACACAGCTAAGTAAGAATATGAACTCAGATCTTATTAAATCCAAGTCCAGAATTCTATCCACTGGCCACTTAGTTGCCATCCAGGGAACTACCATGATAGGGCCTAGCCTTCTCTGGAAAGAATTGCAGCTCTTCTTTGGGAATATCTAAGAGACAAGGAACTTTAACCTCTATGGTACCATAGGGATAAGTCATTCACTAATCTAGGCAAAGGAGAGAACGAGAGACAGAGACAGAGAGAGACAGATAGACAGAGACAGAGAGAACCCTTCAGAAAACAAAGAAACAGACAGGGTGATAAATTTAGAAGTGGACAGGACTTCTGAGATCATATATCCCTTCTATAGATGAAGAAACTGAGTCCAAGAGAGTGATTTGTCCAAGGTCAACTAAATGTTAAGTGATAGAAGCAGGTTTTGAGCTCAGGACCTTAGCTTCCCTATCCAAAGCTTTCTTTACTGAACCATACTGCTTCAACTGCTCATCTCCCTAGAAGTGGATGCTTTGGAATATGGTTTAGAACACAGGTGTGAAACATGCAACCCATAATACTCTCATGTGCAGTTCAAACCACATTAAATGTAGTTCCCATCTGATTTTAATGTGTTGATTAATAAGAAAAAATATATAAACATGTATAGTTTTCAAAATTTATATGAAGTCTACAGGGATCCTTAGATATGGTTTGGTGGCCCCTGTTTCTATTAGAGTTTGATACCACTAGTATAAACCATCCACATTTTTTACTAGTGTGCACCAATATGCATGTACCCTTTACTAGTGATTTTCTCATCTCTTGAACCCACAGAATGAGGTAGGCCAGCAGAGGACAACGAGGACTACGAATGACTGTATGCAGTCCACAGTGATAAAGTATGCTCTTCTCCCAGGAATCTCATTGCCACATCAAAATCTGGGACAAAGACTCTTAACTCTGGCCTAGTGACAGTGCTGGTTTTGCTCTAGTTTTAGGACTTAAGTCTCTCAGGAGCATCCATCATGCCTTTTGGAAATTTCAGAATATTCATCTATGAAACGTTCTTTCTCACCTCATCTTTCAGGTTGATCTCAAGACTGGACAGCTTTCCTCAAATACTGGAAGCAACATCACCTGGAAGTGGGACTGGACATTCTTTGTTTGATGCCAGATGGCAGACCTAGGAATGATGAGTCAAAGTCACAAAGAGATCAGTTTAGACTTGATGTCAGAGGAAATAACAACAAAAATGTTCTAAGCAATATGAAATGTTCAAGAGTGAAAGAGGCAAGTTAGTGATTTACTTTCTCCTGTCTGGAGGTCTTTAAGCAAAGGCTAGACAGACACTCATCTGAATATATTATACAGGGATTATTCTTACAATATAGGCTAGAGTACTGACATCTCATTTAACTATGAAATTCTGAAAAGCAATTTAAGTAACTACTCATCTGATCTACCCTTATTTGTGCAACTGGTTTCTCTGCCTTATAGATGAAGACTAACACATCTGGGCCCCCTCTACTCTGAAGGTCAGATAGTACTCAAAGTTTATATATTCTAGGACTTCTCTTCTGTACAGAGGCCTCCATTCTCTATATTACTCATAGCAAAGGGTCCTCTCCCAGGCAGAAAAGGCTTCTATTCAACTCTACACCTCTTTGTTCTCCTCTCACCAAATTTTTGTTTCTGGACTCCAGGTGAAGTAGCAAAAAAAATACAGCCTGGCCCCAATTACATGAAAAAGAGTAGCTTTAGAGATATGAGTCATAGTCCAGCTCTCTCTCTAGTAAAATAGTTGACTAATTTTTCATTTCCATAAGAAAAATAAAAAAATTAAAAATTAATATCAACCACTCTCTTCCTCTTTGGTGTCCCTCTCTTTCCATCCAAAAAAAACAAAGTACTGCAAATTGATACAAAGATGAATAATAAATGGTCCATGCTCATAAGCAGCTTGTCATTTTTGAGGGACAATAATTCCACAATAATAAAAGGCAGAACATGAGAGCTCTAATTGAGCTAAAGAGTTATTCATTTTTAACTTTTCAAAGTGTTTTTACATATGTAATCTCTTTTTCATTCAGAGAGCTTAAAATTCATTAAAACTATTAGCTCTGGATTAAGCAAAATAAAATGGGTAACTCTGTGCCCCTAAAGAAATAAGGTCTGGTTTCTTTCTGGATTTTCAAAATCCATAGAAGCAAGATTTTAACATCTAGGATTTAAGAAATTTCTAATGGATTCATTATTCATATTTTTCGGCTTTGCATAATTAAAGTTAAAAGTGATTTTTGCATTGCTAGGAACCTTCTTTCCAAGTACTATGGCTCATTTAATATTAATTGGTCACTGGTATCTATTTGTTTGTTCCCTTATTTGGACAGTGTTATTAATAGCCAAAACAGAATTTCAGACTCATAGAACATTTCATCTAGAACTGATCTTGTTTTCCTTCCAAGTATCAAATAATTTAGTCTCTTCATTTTACAAGGAATAGAAATGAAATCCAGAAAGAGGATATACATTGTCCAAGGTCACACAACTTAGTAAGTGACAGATCCAGGACTCCAGCCCAGGAAGTGACTCAAAGTAGAACCCTATATTTGCACAGTCTTGATTACATGTGCGTAGAATCTCACCAGAAGATCAATAAGGGATCAATTGACAAAGTCCACAATGTCTACTTTTTTTATCACATCAGCTAATAAAACAGATAAAAATATGAAACCATGTTCAGTCCTATCTAGCCCCATTCCACTTCATTGTGATGCTATTTATTTTTTAATATTATAAGTGATTTATTTAAGTTTCTTATAAGAAACCTCCTAGGTAATAGAAGTTCTTGGGTGAGGACACATGATAGAAGTCCAAAGGGATGATAGGATGAATTTTCCCTTCTCGAAATTTCTAGAAATTTTCACAAGAGGTATGACCTTTGTTTAAAAAAAAATGCATCTCTTTGATTCTGAGGAAAGGAAGATAAAACAACAGGTTCTACTTAGCCTTGGGATTCTGTAGAAATGGTTTGTTGTGGGGCTCATTGGCACATAAAAGGATAGGAAAAGTAATCACATTATCTTGTTCACTTTCCATGATATTTAGCTACAAATGCTTAATTCTAAATAGGTTGTTTTGGGTCAACTAGAGGCCACACCACAGAAATAAAAGAATTCATAAATGATCATTGAAGAAAAATTTTCAGTTATAATAGCCATAGCCATGGATAGTGTAGCAGAAAACAAGGTTACTTGCTGTCCCAGAGCTTACCTTTGTAAAAGAACAAACCAAGTTATATATCTCCTTGAGACACATGTGCCACAAAGCATCACCTTCAGGTCCAAGGCATTGAAAGGTATTAATAGGATGGTTCCCTACCTTGTTCTATATGTAGGAAGTTTCATCTCTGAGTATATTGGTGATCCTTTAGCATTTTCCTCACTTCTCAGAGAGTCAAAGTCAATAGTTGGTGTGCATACAAGTTACTCTCTGTTGCTTCTGACCCTATATCTCAATACTTTGAGATCTTAGAGTATTATAAAATAGTTGGCAGGTGAGTGGGGGGAAAAAGGAAAGAATGAAGTAGGTGGGAGAGGGAGAAAAGAACAATTTTGGCTTACTCCATGGCTAGCCTTGAAAATTTACTATTCACTAAATAGAAATAGGGGTCTCCTCTTATAGTATTGGCTGTTGTCTTTAAAACATTTCGTATTTATATGTCCCAGAACTGAGGGTAGAAAAAATAAAACTGTTAAGCTTGCCCATGACTGGAATTTCTAAGTAAGTTCTTTACAATTCACTCTCCTAAGGAAATGTCAGAACTTTAAAGAATGCCATGTAAATAGATGCAGTAAGTAGTCAAATATTCAGTCACTTATTCTTGTACACTAATCAATATTTTGGGACATTATACACTTATGAATTCAATCAAAACAAAAGTATAAAAGAAGTAGAAAATGACTCCAATATGCAATCTACAAATCTTGTCATTTGAGGGGATAAAGAAGAGAATTGAGTCTTCCTAATAAGAAGGAGAAATGCTGTTTGTTTTAGAGTAGAAAAAGGCTCACTTCTATACCAAAGGAGGTCAGACAAGAAGCAAGAGTTAGTCTTCAGTGACTACCATCATTATCTTTTCTATACCAACTGTTCAGTTCCTGCAAAATCAATAAAGGTCTTTGATTAGGAATCATGGTTAGCGATATCAGTTACAATCCATGAAATATAAATGAGCAAAGAAGAGCACATGTAACATTAAAATCAATATTAAAGAGTTTCTCTCTCTAAATGAAAATAATATGTCAGGTGATATTGATATATTGGGGAAGATGATTATTTTTTCTGTTGAGTGATATATGAAGGGGTTAGCGGTAGGTGGTTCCATGGGCAGGTTTTTTATTGGCATAGGTTTATAGTTCAACCACTTTCTTTTACAGATGAAGAATTTTCATAGAAAAGAAATGAAAATACTTTACAATTTTACAACTAAAGTTTATTTTTAAATAAACTTTATTGATTTCTTTTGTTTTTTACATCATCATATTTTCCCCACTAACCACTAAACTTCCATAGAACTATTGCAAGTCAAAAATAATATTTTTAAAGGCCATAAAAAGGCAGAGAACATGATTACAACTACTGCTTTTTAAATTTATTTGATGCATAATAATTTTTTTCAATCCTCTCACAGTTTTACATGAAATTCTCATAAGCAGGAAGGAGAAGCAAAACTGACAGCATAGAAGCAGGAAATTCCATGAGCTCCCCCAACAATCACCTCAAATACCTACAAAATATGACTCTAAACAAATGTTACGGCTACAGAACCCACAAAGTGACAGAGAGAAACAAATATTCAGCTGAAGGCAGACTGGCAGGCTGACAAGAAGGGTCTATCACAGCATGCTGGGAGCAGAGCACAGTCCCATGTAATCCAAGCGATTGTGGACCCAGGGAAGACCTGACCAGCAGCTGCCAGAGCAGACTTCAGGAGAGGGAATCAATAGCAACTGTGGTGGTTTCCAGACTCCTCAACCCATAAATGCCAAAGAGCAAATAAAAGGTCAGTTGTGAACTCTGTTGGAAAAGAAGGGCGTGGTCCGGCCCCTACCCCCAGGCAAGAAGTAGCAGAGTTGCCGTGGTTGCAGCTGCTGTCCCATATGGCTGCCTCCAGAGATCTGGGCCTGTAGATTGTAGGGGTATCAAGAGATCATAAAGAGGGTAATTGCTTTTGCTTTAACTTGCTTGGATCTGGAACTCTGTCTCAGGCAGAGGTCCTCAGGTGTGTGGCCAGTGGGCCAGAGCTTGTGGAGGATGAAGGGAGGGTGCCCTCCTAATAGCTCTGGCAGCTGCAAAAGCTCCAGAGATTTGGGACAAAGCTCCATTCTCTAGAAGCAGAGTTCTATCGTGGAAAAGAGCTCAAAAGTCAAGTAATTGACTGGCAACATGAACAAGCAGAGGAAGCAGAGCTATCAAACCTTAGATTCCTTTGGGGGGGGGGGACAAAAAGAATCAAAGCATGTAACAGAAGGAAGACAACAAAGTCAGAACTCCTGCACCAAAAGCTTCCAAGAAAAATATGAATTAGTTACAGGCCATGGAGGAACTCAAGAAGGATTTTGAAAATCAAGTAAGAGAAGTGGAAGAAAAATTATGAAGAGAAATGTAAATGATGCAAGAAAATCATGAAAAGAGAGTCAACAACCTGACTGAAGAAAATACTTTAAAAAATAGACTAACTCAAATGGCAAAAGAGGCCCAAAAAGTCAATGAGGAGAAGAATGTCTTAAATAGCCAAATTTGCTAGATGGAAAAGGAATTTCAAAAGCTCACTGAAGAGAATAATTCCTTCAGAATTAGATTGGAGCAAATGGAAGCTAATGACTTTATGAGAAATCAAGGTACAATAAAACAGATCCAAACAAATGAAAAAAAATAGAAGGCAATGTGAAATATCTCATTAGAAAAACCACTGACCTGGAAAATAGATCCAGGAGAGATAATTTAAAAATTATTGGACTGCCTGAAAGCCATGATCAAAAAAGAACCTAGAAATCATCCTTCAAGAAGTTCTCAAGGAAAATTACCCTCATATTTTAGAACCAGATAGCAAAATAGAAATTGAAAGGATCCACCAATCACCCCCTGAAAAAAATCCCAAAAAGAAAACTCCTAGGAATATTATAGCCAAATTTCAGAGTTTCCAGGTCAAGTAGAAAATATTACAAGCAGCCAGCAATAAACAATTTGAATACTGTGGAAACACAATCAGGATAACACAAGATCTAGCAGGTTCTATATTAAGGGATTGAAGGGCTTGTAATATGATATTCTGAAGGTCAAAGGATCTGGCATTAAAACCAAGAATCACCTACCCAGCAAAACCAAGTATAATGTTTCATGGGAAAATATGGTCATTTGGTGAAATAGAGGACTTTCAAGCATTCTTGATGAAAAAAAAGTTGAATAGAAAATTTGACATTCAAATATGAGAAGCATGAGTAGCATGAGAAGGTAAATAGGGAAAAGTAATCATAAGGAAGTTATTAAAGTTGAACTATTCATATTCCTACATGGAAAAACAATAATTATAACTCATTAAATTTTTGTCAGTATGAGGATAGCTGAATAGAATATATATATATATATACATACATATATATGTTTATATAGGAGGTTATATGTGCATATGAATACATATATGAGTGAGTATATATATGTATACATGTATACATAGACATAAGGCACAGGATCAGTTGAGTAAGAAGGGATGATATCTAAAATATAAAATTAAGAGGTGAGAGAGGAATATAATGAGAGGAGATAGGGAGAGACGGAATAGGGTAAATTATCCTATAAAAAAGGCAAGAGAAAACTGTTACAATGGAGCAGAAGAACAGGAAGGCAAAAGGGAATGAGTCAACTTTATTTTCATTGACTTTGGCTTAAGGAAGGAATAACATACACACTAAATTGGGTATCTTACCCTACAGGAAAGTAGGGGAGAGGGGAGTAAGAGGGGAATGATAGAAGGGGGGAAAGATTGGTGGGAGGGGAGTTAGAAGCACACACTTTTGAAAAGGGATAGGGTCAAAATACAAAGTAGGTCAAAGTCAAAAGTCTTTTACAATATATCTACTATGGAAATGTTTTGCATAACTACACATGTACAACCTATATTGAATTGCTTATGTTCCCTGTAGGGGTGGGTGGCTAGGGAAGAAGGGAAAGTATCTGGAAATCAAAGCTTTTAAAAAATTTTTTTTTTAATTTTATTATTATTATTATTGCATGCAAATAGGAAACAAGATATAAAGGCCCTGGGTTCTAGAAATCTATCTTGCCCTACTAGAAAGTCAGAAGAGGTATGGGGAGGATACAAGAGAGAGCACCTTGGGGGAAGAGATATCCAGTCGAATGCTGTTTTGGAGTAGTGTGTAGGGGAAAGATGGGGAGAAAATTTGTAACTCAAAATCTTGTGGAAATGAATGTTGAAAATGAAAAATAAACAAAAAAAATAAAAAAGAAATTCTCATAAGCAACAGATTGTAGGGCTTTGTTTACTAATCCAGTCTGTCATTTCTTCATGTTTTTAGATTAATTCATTAACATTTAAAGTTATGAGTTAGGTTTAAGCTGTCCTCCATTTTTCTCTAATATTTTTTTCAATTTTATTTCAATTTTTTTTCCCTTCTTCTACTGGAAATGCAGGGATATGACTCTTCAGTTACTGTAGTATAATATTTTTTTAAGGTGGTCTATTTTTCACTGGCTCTCTCCTCTCTCCCTATCCTTCTATCGCATTTGCTACTCTTTCTTTTTGAAGTTTTGTTTAATAGCTCCTTTCTCTTTCTTCCTTTTTGCTTTTTGCTCAATTCTTCCCCCACCTTTTGTTCACCTTTGTCAAGTCTATTCCTTTTTCCTGTCCTTCCCTTCAACTAATCCTGTTCATTTGTTTTTTTTCATTTTTGCACCAGTTTGCAGAGAAGACTTCTCTTTCTCAATCCTCTCCTTTCTTTCTTTATGTCCACCCTAGACCCTCATTTTCCTCTTCATGGTTTTTATACTTATCTTTTTTTGGTTGTTTTCTTTCTGAAGGTTCATCTTTGGAATTTAAAAAAACTAAAAAGGAAAAATATCTACCCACATCTGTTTCTGTAATTTATTTTTAAATAAATACGTGTTATATTTTCCAAAGGTCTTTTCTGCATCCATTTACATAATGATGTGGCATTGGTTGTTGTTTTTCTTTCAGTTTCTATTTGCACTGACTCCAGCTGGGACCCACATGCTAGCAGTACACACACATGCATTAATATACCTACGTACACACATGTATACAAATATGCATGCATATGTGCAAACATCTGTACACATGTGCATATAGAGACATGCATATGTGTATAAGTGCAAAGTGCATACTACATACTATATGCACATTATATACCTTACATACATTATATTGTGGTAACTCATTGGATTGTCCATCTGACTAGCATGGGCAATAATCTTTTTTCATCCACTTTTTTTTAAAAAGTGTAGATTGTTAGACATTTTTTGTCCATGAATCTTATTAAGGAGACCCTATGACTTTACATAGTTTTATGCTGTCAGCTGCCTCCACCTACACTACTTGGTGGGTAAGTAAGACTTTGGGGAAGTTGGAAGGGAGCACTGCATCAATCCCTACTGAGGGAGGGTAAAGGACGAGAGTGGCACCCCACTCCATCAACCATGGGGGAACCAATCCCAGTTGTGAAGATCCACAGGAAGGATGAAAGTAGCATACACAGTGGGCTACAGACCCTAGCTCCTTGGGCACACTCTCCCCTCATCTTAACCCCATGGAGAGAACCTCAGATCTCTCAAGACTAACTATCTCTCAAGATTGACTGACCCACGTTCAACTACTGTTCCCCTGGAACCCTTCTCTACTTCAGCCTTCACAATGCTCCTTTGAATATTTGCTATTACCAACAAGAACTCTATTTGCACTTACTCTAGCTGGGACCCACATGCTAGCAGCACACACACACACATACATTCATATACATATGTACACATATGCATAAAACCTGCATACATGGATATGTGCAAATATCTGTACAGGTGTATGTGTATACATATACACCTATACTTATATGTATAAGTGCAAAGTGCATACTACATACTATATGCATAGTATATACATTGCATGCATTATTCTGTGCTAACTCATTGGATTGTCTACCTGACTAGGTCCTAGCATGGGCAATAATCTTTTTTCATCCACTTCTTTTTTTTAAATGTGGATTGTTACACAATTTTTGTCCATGAATCTCATTGAAGAGTCCCTATACCTTTACACAGTTTTATGCTATCGGCAAGGTGTCATTTTTTAAATGGTTAATGATCTCATCATTATGAGTAAACCAATGGATAGAAACATGTTAGGTGTAAGTAAGCAAAAATTTATTATTTGCATGCACAAAATTGTCTAAAGGAATATTGGAAGGATCTGAAAGTATGTTGATAGGATACTCTCTCCATTAATACAGTTAACAACATTTCTCTTAACTTGTCCCCCTGAAGTCAAAAGGTCATGAGACTAAGAATATCCATCACTTTCTGAGAACTTAAATCCTCTGCACCCTTTTTTTAAAGAGATAAACTACCAAAGTCAACTCTGCTGACATTAGCTGTGACCTCATGAGCTTATATAAATGTAATTATCTGCTCTATAATGATGAAGGGCAGCTAGGTAGCACAGTGGATAGAGTGTCTGGAGTCAGCAAGATTCATCTTCCTGAGTTCAAATCTGGCTTCAGACACTTAGTAACTATGTGACCCTGGGCAAATAATTTAACCCTGTTTGCCTATGTTCCTCATCTGTAAAATGATCTGAAAAAGCAAAAAGCAAATCACTCCAGTATCTTTGCCAAAAATACCCCAAATGGTGTAATAAAGAGTTGGAAATGACTGAAAATGACTAAAAAATAATATGATGATTAGTCACAGATCTATAATTGCATCCCTAGTCTCTTTCCTGAAATCTAATCTTACGTCACCAACTGCCTACTTGACATTTCAAGCTAGATACTCTGAAATCATCTCAAACTCAAAACACCCAAAAGAGAACTCATTACCTTTGACCCCAAACTTATCCTTTTTTTAAATTGCCCTATTTCTCTATAGTGTACTGCCATTATTCAAGTTATACTGATGTTCAATCCTTGTTTTTATTCTAATTCAATCTTGATATCAGTTGCCATATCTATCATATTTATCACAGTATTCCTTTTATCAGTCCTATTTTCTTCATCCATACAAGGAACACCTTACTTCATGCTTCATCATCTTTCATCTGGACTATTACTATCTCCTACTTGGGTTCTTTCTTTCAAGTTTCTCCCCAGTGAAATCATATTTCAAACAGTTCCCAAAGGGATTTCCTAAAGCATGAATTTATTCTTCTTAATAACCAATCAACTCTAGTAGCTCTGTATTTGATTGTAACCCTTTGATCAAATATAACTTTCTCAATTTTGCATTTAAAGCTCTTCAAAATCTTCCCCACACTACCTTTACAGTCTTCTTACTTTTTATTCCATATTTAGATTTTTGCTCTGGTTAGAACATATCTCTTTACCTTCCATCTAAGTTTGAGGCAAGTCACTACTCAAAGGAGACCCTGATTTAAAGCATTAAAACCAGAGTTCAGAAGCTAGATCAGAAGTCAGTGAACAAAGAATCCAAGAATCTCAGAGAGATTCTAAATTCCAAAGAGAGAAGCTGTTTACAAAAACCAAGACAACACATTTGTGAAGGTAATAACGATGACAATCACTAGCATTTGTAGAGCACTTTGAAGTTCACAATTTGACTTATTTTATGCTCATAATAACCCTATGAGGTAGGTACTATTATTTCTCCCCATTGTACAGATGACAAAACAGAAACATTAATGTAACTAGAAAGTATCTGAGGCAGGATTCAAATTCAGGTGTCCCTGAATCCATATCTTGTGCTCTATTCACTGCCTAGGGAGCTGATCTGATAGGAAGAAAGCTGTACTACCTCAAAGGGCAGATTAGAAGAAAGGAGCACCTCTTGCTACAGGTGAAGAAGCTGACCATGGAAAATCTGTTTTTCTCTTCAGCACCATCCATTGCTTGAGAAAAGGAGAAAACCCTTCAAAGATTTGCAGATGCCTGCATGAAATGGAACTGATTCCAAATGAAAATAAAGGAATTTATCTTTGATTGCCATGCAATGTATTAACATTTGTGTAATTCTGCCAAAGTACTTCTCAAAGGTAATTATGTATCCTGTAATGCTTACATTAGTATAAAAGAATGATAGAAGACTAATAATCATTTTGTAGATTAAAAAATAGAAATTCATCAAATGAATACATCAGAAACAAGCATAAAATTGGAAATTGCCAAAAACCAGAAATTAAATGAACAAATTGAAAGAAAAATGAATTAATAAAAATTATTTTAAAATAATCATTGATAAATGTTAAATTTATTTTTAAAAGGGAAATAATGTCTAAAATAAATGAGAGATTGGTTGAAATGAAGAAGAAATTAAGGAAATTATTAAAAGCTTGTATGCTAAGGAAATACAGAATATGAACATGAACAAAATTTTACAAATAGAATATTCAAATTGTCAAAACAGGAAAGAACTGATATAAATAAACCAATATCTAAAAGATAAATTGACAAATATATTAAGAAGCTGTCATGTTACACACACATTTCCAAAAAGAGAAAGATGTATTCTACTGATTTTTTCCTAAGAGGAAAATTTGGCCCTGATACCTACACTGATGAAATGGGATAGAGAAAGATAGATCTATATCATTATTTAGTCTTTAAATATTAAACTAAGTCTGTGATGTCATTAATTTGGAAATTCTTTCAAATGCTATAGATTACTATCCATGCATGCCTTCTTATCTTATGTAACTTTTATTCATAGTTTCTCTTAAGGTCACTTAGAGGTATTAATCCAACTTTCTAGATACCTTTTATTTTCCTCATGTCACTAGAGTGCCAGTGGATTACTCCATTTCCCTGAATGATCATTCTGTCTTTACAGTCCTTTGTGGTATAATTCTTTGCAAACATTTGCATTCTAAGTTTTCTGACATGAAGAAACGCTAGTAATAATGTAAGCATTTAAAATATGGGACTTTGATTCAATGGAATTTTTTAAGTTATTAAAGAAACTTTGCAGCTTTCTAAAGGCAATCCAGACCATTCTCTTCCTCTTGCTCAACTCTGGGCCAAATCATTTGGGCTATTATTTATGTGCATTGTCTGTTCCAAATTGACATATGGAGAGAAAAGATCTATAGTTTGTACATCTAGTTCCATGCTGTAATGTGAATTATAAATATCTTTTTATCCCTTTGATCCTTCCTGTGCAGATATTCAGGCTGAAGCTTTTCCAAAAGGCTCTGCAACATGTGAAGGCTTGATCCAATCAATACAATATTATCCACAAATAATAATACTTGGAATTGATCTCTATCAACTGAAAAAAGCCTCTTCAGTTTTGAGTCTTCAATGTGCACTCCATCACAGTGGCAAACGCCTTTGGTAAACATATATTTCCCTATTGTGTACATCCCATTATCTTTTTTTTTATCAGAGGGTCACTGAACAAAGTTATTTCCTTCAAGGCATGATAATTGGTTTTAATGTATGAATAGGAAAGCATTCATAAAGAGTCTGTAAGAGAATTTTGCTGAATTGAGTCAAATGCTTTTCTATAATCAACAAAAATAAATACAGCAATGATCTTATATTCTTTATATCTTTTGGTCAACTATGAAATGGTAACAATGTGTTATATAATTAGGAAAGTAGGTATATAGATAAGTAATTATTGATTTTCTTTAGACACACTTCATTTTTTGCCATTAATAAGATCCGGTATTTTTGTTATGCCTTTTGTGTCTTCCCTTCCTTCAGATAACTTGCCTATAAATCTTTCAAAGTCTTCACAATTATGTTGCCCTCAGAAGGGCTTTCTTCTATATAAAATTGGTCTATTCCAACTACTTTTCTTATCTTTCTTGCGTTTAGTGTCATTTCCACTTCCTCCATGACTGGGACTATGAAATTGGACCCAAATAACATTAATCAATATTAATATGAACATGATCATGAATTAATGAGAGTACAATGTAAGAAAAGCTCAAAGTAATAATTTAATATGACCAAGTTCAAGTTATATCAAGAATATAATCATTGGCAGTATCCCATACTAGAAAGAGTACTCGACTTAGGCTTAAAAAGACTGCGGTTTATGGGGTGGCTAGGTGGCACAGTGAATAGAGCACTGGCCCTGGAGTCAGGAAGACCTGAGTTCAAATCCAGCCACAGACACTTAATACAAAGTGTCACACTATCTGTGTAACCTTGGGCAAGTCAGTTAACCCCAATTGCCCTCCAAAAAGCCAAAAAAAAAAACAAAACACCTCGGTTTAAATCCTTCCTCCATCACTTTCTAGCTATGTAACCATTCATATATAATTTGATTTACCAGTCTTAGTTTCCTTATCTAAAAAATAAGGAAAATAATATCTACAGGGCTAATCTCAAGAAATGATCATGATATGGCTAGAGAGAATTGGCCTCAGAGCAAGGAAGACCTGGTTTCAAATCCTGCCTCTGACACGTACTACCTTTGTGAATTTGGCAAATTGCTTAATTCTTAAGTACTATAGGAAATGTCTTAAAAGATGAAATCACAGGTTAAGTTCTTATCTTTAGCCTGTCTCACAATATTGTTGTTAAGATCAAATGAGATAATGTAATGTAAAATTCTTTGCAAATTGTAAATGTCAGCATCACCATTATCCAATATTAGGAAGCAATTAGCATATTAATTCATATCAATATTAAATTGTGCTTATATCAATATTTTTTCCTGGTGAGAATAGAGTGGCTATTCATTTATAAACTAATTATTTGACCCAGGCCTGTGGATATTTTCTAAAGCAATTAGGGAAGGACAAGTAGTAGGTGTTAGCAAGGAAAAACTTATGGTGTCTCTATTTACAGATACAGTTTCTTCTTTAAAATACATAAGAAAATCAATAAAACTATTCATGGAAAGAAGAGAAAATTTCAGGGAAATAATTGGTTATAAGATAAATACATAAAATTTCAAAGTTTATATATTTCTAACAAAACCTAGAAGTGAAAAAAAATCAAGGAAAATTTGGAGTGATTAAAATGCACACACAAGATCCATACAAAGACAAGTATAAAACAGTTTTTAGTCACCTAACCTTGGGCAAGGCATTTAACCCCAATTGCCCTGCTTTTCCCCCTCCAAAAAGGAAAAAAAAACAGCTTTTACAAGAATTAAATACTGGAAAAAGAGGCATTGATCAGGCTAAGTAATAAAGTTAATATGAGAATATTACCCAAATTTGTATATAGATCTGAGGTAATAAAAATAAAAATAAGATACTTCATTAAATTAGACAAAATGTTTTTTAAATCCATTCAAAATTTTTAAAAAGCATGTTTGAAAAGGTCCAGGATATTAAGGAAAATACCATACACAAAAAGAAAGTAGGGAGAATGGTTTATATAATAGCAATTACCAAAAAATATATATTAATAAAATAAATAATTGTGATCTGGTATTAAACAAATAATGATATAGAGTGTTTCAAAATATCCATGATCACAAAATATAAGGAAAATAATTCATCATTCATTCAATTTTTAATAATTAGGTGGCAGATTTTTAAAGGAATAAACACACAATTAATTCCAAATGGATAAATATTCTAAATATAAAGATATATAATTTTTTTAAGTTAGAGTATGCTCTATATTTCACAATTGAATTCAGAGGAAAAACTTATATGGATTTTAAAAAAAAATTTTGAGGAACAAAATAAATCATTCAACTATATATAAAAATAAAATGTTTTTGTACAACAAAAACAATCCATGTAGAATAAAAGAGAAGGAAAAGGCTGTTAGGAAAAGCTTTGCAGCAATCATTTCTGTTTAAACTCCTGCCATGTAATAACTCTATAGGGAAATAGCACAATTTAATAAGAAAAATATCCACCAACCTGCATGACACCTCAATCATACTCAATCCACCCATCAAATTTTGTTGTCAAATCTTCTAGTTTCTCCATTCACAGAATCTCTCACATGAACACCCCTTCTTTCCACAGTCACAGCCATCACCTTAGTAAAATCCCTCACTACTTCTCACCTGGATTATTGTAACAGCCTTGTAATGGGTTCCCTTCCCTCAAGATTGCCCCCCAATCTAATTCATTCTCTACTCTGTCACCAAGATAATTTTCCTATAGTATAAGACTAAGCAATCTCCCCAACACACATACACACTCAATAAATTCTAATGGTTCCCTCTTACTATTATCTCTAGAATCAAATATAAATTCTCTCTTTGGCATTTATCTGGCACAATGGGAAGAGTATTGAATCTGGAGTTAGGATGATCTGAGTTTAAATCTGGCCTCAGCTGTGTGACCCTGGGCAAGTTACTTCACCCCTGCTTGCCTCAGTTTCCTCATCTGTAAAATGGAGATAATAATAGTACATGTGACACAGAGGGTTGTTATGAGAACCAAATGAAAAAATAATTATAAAGTGCTTAGTACAGTGCTTGGTACATAGTAGGCACCATGTAAATGTTAGTTATCATCATTATCACCATGAACTATTGATGATCGTAGTAGTAGTAGTGGTGGTGGTGGTGGAAGTAATGGTAGTACTGATAGTGATGATGGTGGCAATTTGAACTCTTCCTATCTTTCTAGTCTTCTTGCACTTCATTTAAGAACTCTTTAATCTAGCCACACTGGCCTACTAGCCATTCTTCACATAAAACACTATATGCATTTGCATTGACTTTCCCCTATGTCTGAAATGTTCTTTCTTCTCATCTTAACCTCCTACATTCCTTGGATTACCTCAAAACTCAACTGAAATCCAACTTTCTGGTCTTCCTGGTCCCAGGTTCTAGTGTCTCTACAATGAGACTATCTCCCAGTTACACTGCATGTGGAAATATACAATAAGAATTATAAAAATATTCTTAGCAGTAGCATTTGTAACCAAAGCATATGCCTAACAGTTGAGCAATGGATGAACAAATTATGATATATAAATGTAAGAGAATATCGTTATATGATAAGAAATACTGAATATAAAACTATGGAAATATGGAATGACATATATGAAGAGATGCAAAGGAAAAAAATAAAAGAACAATATAGAAAATTACTAAAGCTATGTAAATAAAGCTGAGAATAATACCAACAAACCTCATTAAATACACAAGAAAGAAGGAAAAAATAGGCTTCTTTTGATGCTGCATTATTAGGTTTTTTTATCTAAAACAAATAAAAGAAGTTTATGTTTTCGATTATAATCTTTTCTTCTTCCTTTGCTTTTCTTTACTTTTTTACTTTCTTCCTGATTAAATAGCTGGAAGTCTTCTCTTGCTGAAGGGAGTTAAAGGAAATTCATTTGGTGGCGAGGGAGGGGGGGGAGCTTAGCAATCCTAGGTCATGTTGAGGCAAAAGATAAGGCTTCAAAAAGTCTATGGAATTTGACTATGTTGTACCATACGTTTGAACAACTTCAAACAGTGAAAATTATGTTTGTCTGTGTTAAATTAATTAAAATATCTGTCTTTAAAATTCATTTTGAACTGAAATAAGGCTCTGTATCCCAGATAAACATCCAGGAATCTTTCTGGTTCTTTTTTTTCCCTAGGGCATTTCAAAACAGTATACCCACTCCCATTAATAGAACCATAACATAATAACTAACATTCAAGAATTCAAGCTGTGTGCTTCTATTTTGGTTTTCAGAATGTGCTCCATCATTTTTGTACTTAGGTGGCAACAACTGGGCCTTGACATTTTTCATGATAATAAGACTGGGGGAGGTTCATACATCTGTTGGTGTTATTCTTTGAGTCTTAATACAATTTCCTCAAATAAACATGACTAGGGCTCGAAGGATGCCAGGGCAGTGCCTGGTTTGAATAGCATAAGCTGTATCTTAATTGTCAAAGGTTTTCAACTTACTTGTTCTGCTTACCTTACTTTCAGTTTTTTGTAAGCCACCCCCACCCACTCATGAAAATGAGGTTATATACTTTATCCAGCTCTGAGGTTTTTTTTTTCTTTTTTCCCCTCTTAAAGGCAGGATTAGAATCAATGCTTTCTGGGGAAAAAATATTCTTTTATATTTGCAACCATCTTGACTTTGAGATTCAGCTGAAGTGCTTGCTTGTGACTACTAACTCTATGTGAATACAGAAAAAAACTTTGTTCAATTACATGTTACATACTGACATTAAAAAGGTAAAAAAAAATTCAGAAATATTTTCATTCAAGATACTCACCAGAGTATGGCCATAGTATTAGGGATTTAGACACAGCCATCTAATCCAATCCTTTCATTTAACAGACAAGGAAATTGAGCCCAAAAAGATTATATGACTTTCCCAAGATCACACAGATAGTAGGTTGCATAAAATGCTATATAAATACTTTGCTAAAATCTAAATTCTACTTTCTATATTCCCTTGATCTACTAGTTTATCAATTATCCCAAGGAAAGAAAATCAACTTAGTTTGGCATAGCCTGTCCTTGATGAAGTCAAGCTGGATTTTTATAATAACCTCTTATACTGGTCAATATTCACTAACAAGCTGTTATGGTAATGAGAATTTAAAGATCTTCCCTGCCCCCTTAATAAGCCTAAGAGAATTTAAAGATCTTCCCTGATTTGAAGATCTTCTCTGCCACCTAATAAGCTAAGTGTAATAACATGGAGCCTGTGGTGAGAGGAGCTTGCTGAAGGGTGGAGGAGAGCCCACAGGAAACTGGGAGTCAGAGTAGTTAGAGTTGGAGGGGGGAGAGGACATAGCTAAGGAGACAGCTAGACTTGTGCATGTTCACCCCCTGCTGTGACAGCTAGGCTTGTGAGTGTTTGTAGAAAGATTAAAAGATAGTGTGACTTCCTGCTGTGCTATGGGGTATTAACTTCTTTGTTGCTATAATGAATTTGGTTTCCTGGTGTTGGGATTTGGCTTTCTGGTATCTAAATAAATGCTTTGCTTCTCTCTTATGTATGGAGAGTCTGTTATATTTTGCGAATGAGATTCACGCTGGCATATTCATATTTTCCTTTGGTGCTGTGAATATTGTGTTAGTGCTACACAAGCTCATTAAGGATGTTTTCTAGAACTTTCCCAGAAATCTAAGTCAAGTTTGCTGGCCTATAATTTTAAAGTTTTGTTGTCTCCCTATTTTTTTTAAATTTTCAGTTCTACTATACTTTCCATTTCCCATGATCTTTCAAATATCACTTACAGTTGCTTAGCAACCACATCTGCCTGTTCTTTCGGTATCTGAAGATATAGCTCATCTTGGTTAGATTACTTGAAAGCAAAAAGAGCCATTAAGTGATCTCTTCCTATTTCCTTTCTTACCCTGTGTAACAATCTTATGTTAGTCTTTTTATTTTTTTTTTGTTGTTCTATCATTTTCAGTGCAAAGGTTATTCTCCTTGCCAGGCAAAATAAAAATTAAAATTGGAATCTCTTTTTCTCTGCCAATAGTTACCATTATTCCATTATTCTATCAACTATAAAGAAGTATATTATTCCTCCTTTTATCTTCTTTCTCCCAATACAGTTTAAAAAATAAGTATATTTTTTGTTGACCACAGCTTCCCTTATCAACCACAGTTCATCCTGAACTTTAGCACTCCTGACACTATTTTTATAGGATCATTCAATGCTCTTGTATTTATCTTCTATTACCTACTTCTGTCTTCTTCATATATCTTTTAAAAAATAAGTTTATTAATATACTCTCTGTGTATTTTCATTGTTTTCTTTTAATGATTTCCTTTTCCCCACCTTATTAGAATTGACTCCCTTTGCCTTTCTAAATTCTCTTGAGAGTTTGGCTTCTCTCTTAGAGTTTCCTATAGTGTTTTAGTCCACAGAATCCTGATTATCCTTCATTTAAACCCTTTGAAATCTACTTTCCTAAATTATGGTGTACACATCTAACAATGTCCAGGAGGGAGTGGCAACTTTTCCTCAACATGTTTTCCACCCCATCAAAGAGTTCTTCTATTAGTGAAAATGATATTGGGTGTAGAATTCCACCTTGTTAGTTCCTCTATACTTTGAAGGATGAAATTATCATTAAGGTAGGTCAAAAAATTGGCAGAGAGCCCTCCAGCAAATTTCTAGAAACATGAAGTCTCTCATAATTATTCTCTCATGCCTTTGTGTCAGGTTTGTTATCTTATAGCTAGGTGTTACAGTGGATAGAGCTAAGCCTAGAGTCAGGAAGATCTGAGTTCAAATCTAATTGGACAGTCACTTAACCTTCATTGGCTTTACTTTATTCAGTTTAAAAATGGTGATAATAGCATAGATACTTAGCACATAATAAGTACTATACAAATGCTTATTCATTTCCTCTTCACAACACATCATTTATTTCCAGATATAGATATAGATGCATGTATATTAAACATATGGCATATAGAGATGCACAGATTCTTTATCTTACATATAAAGCACTTAAAAGTAGCAAAGTTACTTGCTCACAGTTTCATTTATTTCTCCCAACAGATGAATGTGATTGATGTTGTAGGTGTTGTGATCCCAATTTTACAGATTAGGAAATTGATGCTTAGCAGCTAGGTGCTTTGATCACAGTTATACAGATAATAAATATCAGAAATAACATTCAAACCCAGATACCTGATAAATATAGGTTGAAGAGTCTTCTAGACCACATTATTCCTTATAGCTATAGATACAGAAGCAGATACCATTTTATTTTTTGTCCATATCTGTAACTGGTTCATAGATATATGGAACTTGCTGTGGGAAACTCTATCCATCCATGCTGATCACCGAGTGTTCCACTTTAGAGAGCTGGCAAGGGGCACTGAATGATTTGCCTACGCTTGACACAGTCATTACCTGTCAGAAGTTAGACATATTCTGTTATTCCAGAATCCAAAGCCAGCTCTCTATCAATCTTTACTTAAGATAATCTGCCTCTCATTGACACAGACATACCTATAGTTATAGATTCAATAAGAACTCTCAGCATTTATATAGTATTTCAGGGTCTTCAAAGTGCCATGTAAATACTATCTCATTTAATCCTCACAACATAAGGTAGTTCTGTTATTATCACATTTTACATATGAAGAAACTAAGGATGAAAGTTTATGTGATATGCTAGTAGCAACACAACTAAGAAGTAAATGAGGCAGGATTGGAATTCAAATTTTCATAACTCCAAAACCAGCACTCCCTTCAGGCTGCCACTTAGCTGGGGGAAGAGACAGAGAAGCAAGGAGAGAGCAGAGATCAGGGAGAAGATTACATCGTGATCCAAATGTTCAAGTCAAAGACTCCAGGTATGGCAGAACAAAATTTATTAGGAGAGTTTTTTGGAGAATTGGCCAGGAGAAGCTTTCCCCTACAGTCCAGAATCATTAATGTGTGCTAGAAGAAATGATATCTCAGAGATCAGGAATACATCTACTTTCTGATTCCAATTCTATCTTTCCTCATAGCTCTAACCAATACCTACTTCCAATATTTCAAGCTTTGAGAATATAAACTTGAATACCCTCAAAGGGCTACTACTTTGACTGGCATACCTTTGCTTTATAAATTTCACAAATTGATATAATTGTAGAAACTGGTTATCATTGACCAAGTAGAAATTAAAAAAATTGGAGCCTGTCAATCCACTGAAACTCAGACCAAGAAGTGAAACACTACTTCCTTCTTTGAGAAGTGTTATCACAAAGTATCCCTCAACCAAATGGAAAGTAGCAGACTTTCAGGTGAATGATCCAGGACACAAGCATGAAACTGATGCTAGAGAGACTGTTGAGCATGGAGCAGGGAGAAGCAAAGAAAGTAGGAGAAGAGAGGATCCTTTTAAACATGCCTCTTGGTAGCTTCTTACTTGAATGAATTATAGCTATTTACTAGGTGCTAAGTTCTTTCTATGCTGTTGAATTTCTCATCAGCACCTTCTATATTCAAAGTCCTGGGGCAAAAAGGCCTAGACACCTCATCCTATTAAAGACCCTGTGTATGAAGAGATAACCTATGGTCCTCAGCTTATTTTCTTTTTCACTGGTATATGCCAAGAGTACTATCTATTTATGGATAGAGTTGTAAATTTCTAACATTGCCTTAATATTCCAAAAGACCAAATTGGTGACAAATGTTACACCATGAAAACCTGTCTTCAGATCTATATGTCACAATTTCTTTTTCTATTCACATAAGCCTGTCTCTCTCATCTCTTTTTCTTTTTTGCTTCCCTTTCCCACTCATATCTCCTACATAGAAATGTATTCATATATGTATAAATGGAAATAGAATCTGTGCTGTTTTCATATTATAAACTATTTGAAGTAATTATATATGTATGTATGGTATATATTCACAGAAATATTTGCTGAATACCATTTTATTCTTTCATTGTTAGTATTTAAATGGAGATGAGGGAACTATTCTGTATTTTTGAAGGAGAATTCAATTACAATTTGGTATTTTAATTTGTGGTCCTTGATTATTTTTTCTCCAGGGAATCAGTTGCCCTCCATTAAGGAGGAAAAAAAAGATTTCTCCCATCGAGTGTATAAGAGGCTGTGAGCTGAAAGTTTATAAGGACATAGAAAATATGAGGTAGGTCTAATGTACCTGTCCTGGATGAAAGTACCTTTCTCCAGCTGATGCTGACACTTTTGGCAGGACCTAAATCCATAGGTGTTAACCAGCCCCCAGCCAATACTTCAATCTCTAAATCCAGACAGGCAGGTCCAGATGTCTGAGTCTGATCAACCATGTACACAGACTATCCTAAATGTCTATTTATCTTTCCTTTTGCAATGCCCCAGTCCTTCTGTTTGCTATTCTTTCATTAACTGTTCATTTGGGCTCACTTCGTTTTTGACATGTTCATTTTTCTTCCCAATGCTATTGTTTTCGGGGCTTTTTTTCTATGTCTGTTTTTCTTCATTACAAGTGCATCTGAATTGCATGCTGCTTAAGCTTCCTATTTGCCTGTTGAAAATCAGCTTTCCTTTCCTCTGTGCAAATGGGCTTGTTCCTATAGTCTTTCTTTGCCTCCTTTTAACCTTATTTCTCTGCTTTTCTTGTTCCTTTCAATAATGCCATTCTGCCTAGTGTTGTTTTTTGCCTTTAATCAGAGGAACAGAGTGGACAAATGAAATGAGCATTGAATAAAAAAAGTGAAAATTCTATTTTCAGGATTTAGTTTTCTGTTTTTACCCTTATTATCAATCAGTGAACCAATAGATATTCATTTATCAGCTACTATCTTCAAGGGATTATGCCAGACATTCATGGATGAGACAAAGCACAGGTAGTCACTGACTTTTGATGCAAACTTCCTTGGAGAAACTAGGCTTCACTAGATGTCTTTAAGCAAAGACTAAATGAGCATTTGTTATTAATGTTGTAGGCTCTTATTTAGTTACAGATGTCACTGGATTTATTCATATCTGGGATCCTTTATAACCTTGAGTTCCTGAAAGATTGTAGTTTAAAGCCTTCACTGTAAGGTGAAATCCTGATGATCTATGCCTTAGACCACAGATTTCCATGGATTTATAAATTAGAGGAACAACTAAATAAGGGATAGAATTCTGGAGTTGGAATTAAGGACAACTCACTTCAGTTACTGACTTTGACACTTTCTAGCTTGCCTGATGATGAGCAAGATACATAACTTCTCATTTCCTCATAATTAAATGAGAATAACACTTTTTAGTAAATATCTCACAGGGTTGTTGTGAAGAACACATGAGAGAAGGTATACAGAGTACTGTGTGAACATTTAAACCTAGAAATGTCAGCTATTATCATTCTAGCTGCCAGTATTTTATATGCTGACTGGCCATCTATTGCAACCTGACCAAGCATCTGCTGCTCTGACATCAGGGAAAAAAATCAAATGAACAAATGGAGCCCTAGAAAAGTAAAGTAGAAAAATTATCAGGAAGTATCGATAAAATAAGCAGAGAGGACAATTCTAAAGACACAAAAAGTAGGGACCTATGGCAGGTCTAAAACTGAACTCCTGCCTTGATAATGTCTTGAGGAGATGACATGTATACAAGACACAACACGCAAAAGTAAACCATGATAGATTGACCTCAATGGTAACAATAAAAATAACAATAGCCAACATTTATACAATGCTTTAAGGTTTGCAAAGTGATTGACATGCTATCTCATTTGATTGAATATATACCAATATGCAAAGGAACTATCAAGACATTAAATCCAAAAGGAATTCTATGAAGGGAGAGAATACTGTGGATTCTCTTACCTCAGTTTCTCTAATTGCCAGATGGTTTTATGTACCTAAATTGCTTATCTTTACTTCTCTTTACTCTTTTCCTTGCTCCTTCAACTCCAGTCATCTTCCTACAAGTCATCAGGTTTTCCAGGATAGAAATATCAAACTGTTTTCCTGCCATCTACTTTTGGATGTAAAATAAATTGGAAAATGCTAGACTTTCTCTTGATTTATCCATGAAGTCATTGTTCCTTTGTAAAATTTAATATAACTATCTAGTGTTTAAATGGAGTTGTGGTGCTGGAGATCCTGTTAAACTGAAGGAATGCAATCTGTGGAGACTTGGCCCAAAGGTGGACATTAAGTATCTCAAATCCCCTTAAGGGCTACTGGATAATAGTGGGGGAGGATTAAAATTAACACACATGATTCTCAGCTAGTGGATGCCAAATTAGTCACTGTTACATGGGAAAAACAAATAGATCAGTATTGTTTGGTTGGGACATACAGTGTATAGAAGAAACTAATTTGTAAGAATAGAAATGTATGGAGGGACCAACTTGTGAAGTTATTTAGAAGCAAAAGAGAGGAGTTTGCATTTAAACCTAGAGGCAATAACAATTCACTAGAATTTATAGAGTATGGGGATAAAATGATCAAACCCATGCTATAGAAAAAATCAATTTAATGACTGTGTAGAGGATGGATTGAAGTGAAGGGCTTGAGTCAAGGAGACCAAATAAGAAGGTTATTATAATAACCCACAAAAGAGGTCATGAATCCAAGTGGCTTCTTGTGATCAGGAAGTGTTCTGGTTTCATCTCTCTATTCCTAGTGCTTAAGCACAATGCCTGGCTCATAGCAGATGCTCAGACAACTCTTGTTAAATTGAACTAAACCGTCTTTCTGACAATTGCTTGTCAGCATGACTTATCTCAAGCATCTTCACATCTCTAAACCTCAATTTTTTCATCCATAAAATGAGTCACTGCAGAGGGGAGGGAGTGACAGAATATAGTAGAAACAGCATGAAGAAATTTTAAAAATGACTTTGCACTACATTATGGAAATTGAGTCCCAAGATGTCTGTGCTTGCCAAAGGCATACACACATGGCTTTCATGCTGCGTTCATTCTGAGTAATGATCCCTTTT
Source organism: Petaurus breviceps papuanus (assembly GCF_028583685.1). Taxonomy (NCBI): domain Eukaryota; kingdom Metazoa; phylum Chordata; class Mammalia; order Diprotodontia; family Petauridae; genus Petaurus; species Petaurus breviceps. The sequence continues at coordinate 24,287,444 of NW_027187358.1, forward strand.
GGAAAAGAAAAAAAAATTATTAATGATTTAGAATAATAAGCAGCTCCACTTTTTATATATATGTGTGTGTTCATGTGCTCCATAGAATTCGTATTTTTGTTATGTTCAATGAATACCACTTACACATCACATACATATATCTGGCAGAATTGCATCAGCATCCTAACTGGAAGAAATTACCATAGTTGTGGTGGAATGGTGGTGCCCCCTAAAAGTTAATGCTTTAAAGATAATAATTCTCATGTACATGCCAAATTATAAACAGTTTTATTTAAAAAAAAACTTTTAAGGTAGGAAGAATAGATAGTATCATTCCAATTCTAGAATTTAGGGATTAGGCAGATTATTCATTTCTTTCAAGTAAATCAACACTGTACCAAAATATAGGAAAATGTCTAAATATCCCTCTGTACTAAAGGGTTATAGTGGAAATAGAATTTGGAGAATATTTTGTATGTACACACATATACATCATATATATATATATAAATTTACATATATATGGGGGTATAGGTGTATATGTGTGTATACATGTGTGTATGTATATTTAATGACTCTCCCAAAAAGGCATAGCTAACAAATGGAAGAGCTATTTATTACTTGACCTGAAGGCCTTGAACCCTAAACCCAGAGTTCTTTCTACTATGTACCCCCTCCATAAAAAAAATGTTCATCCCATGGTATTCAGAAGTCAGTTGCTCAGCTTTGGAATCCTAATGGATAGAGAGTGAATTCTATCAAACTCTATAGAGCCCATATTATTTGGGGACCCTCCATTGCTCTTCTGAAAAATAACTGTTTTTGGGAGTGCAGCTTTTTATATAAAATAAATATGGAGGTTTTAGAGAGGTGGAAAGATTTTCAATAGATACATGGATGGAGAAAGAATTCCATTCGTGAAGTATTGAAACTGGAAGGAAACTTGAAAATCATCTATTCCTAGGCACTCATTTTAAATTTGAGGAAACAGGCCCAGAGAGGGGAATTGACTTACTTATAATTATATGGTTAGTTTTAAGCAGGACTGAAACCTGAACGCTACTGTGATTTGAGGAAGACTTGATTTCAAATCCTACCTCAGATATTTAACTAAGTGGAATTGGTTAAGATACTTAATTTACCCTACCTCGGTTTCCTCTTGGGCAAAATGAGGAAGATGAACTCAATGGTCATTAAAGTCCCTTCTACTTTTAAATCTTCTGATCCTCAATGAGTAATCAATCACTTATTAAGTTTTTGCTATGTAGTGATGTGAAGGGAAGTAAAAAAAATTTATATCATAGCATTATATGCAAAGCACATTTTACAAATATCTTACTTGATGCTCACTAAAATCTTGAGAGGTAAGTGTTATTATTATACCTATTATATAATTGAGGAAACTGAAGTAAACAAAAGTGGCTTGCCTAGAGACACACATCTAGCAAGTGTCTGAAGCTGAATTTGAACTCGACTTCCTGACTCCAGACCCAAACAATGATCTCTCCATTGCACCACCAGCACTGTTCCTATAAGAAGCAAATTCAAAAGTAAGACAGACCCCTGACCTCCAGAAAAATGCATTTTAGCAGGAGGAGTCAATATATTTGGAAGTGAGGGCCAGGAAGGAGTGTTTTCATTGAGAAGTAACAAGAACAGTGAGTGAAGCCATAAAAGAGTTGATTTATAAGCCCTTTTCCAGTCCCAGTGGTAGAATTAATTTGATTAGGCAGGTTGGATAGCAAAAGAATATCCAGGCTAGGATGTGAATGTATCATATCTACATATGTTTAGTCTATGTCTCCATAGAGACACACACAAATGCCACAACCCATTCTACACATCAAATATGTTGGTTACATTTGAAGGATCATAGAGTTGGAGATAGAAATCAAGTTGACGAGCATTTATTATGTGCTTACTATGTTCTAAGCACTGTGCTAAACATTGAGGATTCTAAGAATGGCAAAAAAGTAGTCCCTACCCTCAAGGAATGTACAGAGGGGACACAGAAATAACTAGGTTTACATATTATAGATTCAGAGTAGATTGAGGGTAATCTGGGGCAGCTAGGTGATGCAGAGGATAGTGCATCCAACTGGAGTCAGAAAGACCTGAGTCAAATCTGCCCTTAGACACTTACTAGATGTGGGCCAGTCACTTAACCCTGTTTGTTTACACTTTCTCACCCATAAAATGAGCTGGAGAAGGAAATAGCAAGCCACTGCAGCATCTTTGCCAAAAAAACTGCAAATAAAGTCACAGAGAGTCAATTATGACTGGAACAACTGAACAAAAATCTGAAGAGAAGCCATTAGAAGATAGGGGCAACCAGGAAAGGCAACCTGAAAAAAAAAGAGTTTTGAGTTGACTATTGAAGTCAGAGAAATTATGAGGTAGAAGTTAGGGGGCAGAGCATTTTTAAATATGGGAGACAATCTGTTTAAAGTCAATAAGATAGAAGATGGTGTTTCATGTCTGAAGAACTACAAGTAAGCTGATGTGACTGAAAGTATGTAAAAAGGGAATAACATATAAAAAAGAATGAAGACAGGAAAGGGTCACATGTATCTAGGGAAGTAATTCCCAATCAGCGCTTTATAAATCCTTTGTGGGTTCAGAATAGTGGTCCAAGGTATATATGCTAAAAATTCTTTAATTCCTCCTTAAGTAGTAACTAATTGCAGAATATTATGTGTAGTATATTAATTTCCCTGGGAGTTCATGACACATATTTTGGTTGTTAAGGGGGGTAAGGAGAACAAAGAATACATTAGGAATACTAGCAAATAGTTTTAAATGCCAAACGAATTTTATATTTGTCCTTGGAGGTAATAAGGAACCACTGGATTTTTCAAACGGGGTGGAGGGCAGAGAAGTAGATATTGGGACATGGTCAGACTTAGTTTAGGAAGATAATTTTGGAAGGTGAGTGAAGAATGGATTAGAGTGGAAAGACTTTAGAGACAAGGAGATGAATTAGCAAACACTTGTAATAGTCCAGGTTCATGAGGTGATGATAAATTAAAATTATCACAGCATAAATGTGGAGAAAAAGACTATAAAAGATATGTCATGAAGGTAGAAATTACAAAATTTGGCAATGTATTAGATATGTGAAATGAGTGGTATTGATTAGTTTGTGTGATATTAAGGTGGAAAGCCTGAGTGGCCAGAAGAATCGCCTTTGACAATAAAAGATAAGTTGAGAGGATGGATGAATTTAGGAAAAGGCATTTAGAGAAAGGTAAGGAGTTATCTTAGCCATGTTAAGTTTGTAATAAGTATGGGCTATCCAATTTGAGATGTCCAAAGGGGAGATGCACGCCTGCAGCTCAGGAGCAAGGCCTCTGTGTGTGTGGTGGTTGGGGGAACCAACTCTATGGATATAGATGATAACTAAACCTTTATGAACTAATGAAATACTCAAGTGATATAGGATAGACAGATCCTTGGTTTGTACTTATGGGCATGACATGAATTAAGAACCAGCAAAGATTAAGTAGAAGTAGTGATAGAAAAATAGCAGGAGAATGAGGGCATAGAAGTATCATGAAAAACTAGAGAATAGTCAGAAGGACAGGGTGTTGAATACTGGCAAATCTTGATGGAGGTCAAAGAGGATCACAAATAAGAAAAAGCCATTAAATTTGCCAATTAAGAGATGATTAATAACTTTAGAGACAAGAGTTTATTTAAAGACGAAGTTGGAAAACAGATTGCAGAGGGTTTAGAAGAGAGGGAGCAGCACAAACTATTGTAGATAGCTTTAAGTAGTTAATCTGAGGAGGGGGAAGGGATGATAGCTAGCAGAGATGATAGGAGAATCAATTGAGTTTTGCTGAGGGAGTTGTGTTTATTTATTTTTTAGGGTAGAGAAGACATTGGCCTGTTTGGATACAGCAGGGAAAGAGACAACTGATAGGGAGAAATCAACAATAATAGAGTGAATGGGGATGAAACTGGGTCCACTTTGTGTAACATGAATGACAAGAGATGGGAAGAAAGAAAACCAGACATAAGTAAGGGAAGTCATGTTGTGTGTAGGGAGTCAGGCCTCAGTGAAAATCAGAAGATGAAAGGATTGAGAAAGAAAGAGCTTTAAGATGAAAAGAAGATTGTTCATTTTGGAACATGTATTCCTTAGGGCAAATGAAACAGGGGTATAAGGTTGAAGTGGGAAGGTATAGGCAAGGGGTGATGGAGAACAGGATTTCAGAATCAGTGGATTAAGAAGAGTAAAAGGGATGAAAATATTACTATTGATCAGTGTATAAGTCGGAGAGAAATTCATTGAGGGAAGCATGATATTATACTGTTTGAAGATTCCACTGTTCAACCTTGTAGAAGATAAGAATATTATATCTGATAAGACCTAAGGAGTCCCACAGCAAGAAAGAGCAGGAAGACCTATAAAAGCTGAGAGGCAGGGAAGGATTATAGGAGCACATACTTTAGAGCCTGAAGGTGTCTCAGAGGCCTTTGAGCCCACCCTCCTCATTTTTACCAGTGAGCTGACAGAAGTACAGAATGATACCCATCATAGTACAGGTAGTAAGTGGTAGAGTTAGAATTTATGATTTATCAACCAAAGTTTTATCTGCTATGGCACCCTGATTCCCACAAGGAGAAATTAATCCCTGGATTACTGAGCTCACAGTAATATTTTCTCTCCCAAATTTGGAGAACAACTGGGTCCAATGTAACAGAAATGCTACTTGCAGCTGCTATGGAGGTGTAAGACCAAATTACAAGCAGTAATAATAGCATAAAGAGCAAAAGACAAGGTTTCTAACTGTCTGACCAAATAATAAATACATCATAGATCAACAGACAAATCTGTCTGACCAACATACATAGTTACCAGAGAGAGAAGCACCAACATCTGGATTTTCAAAGCCAGGGGGTTCCTTAACGACTACCCAGAGTCTCATCTGGCTACATCACTGGAACACTTTTCCAATGAGTAAGGCTCAAAGCAAAATGCTAATCTCAGAGTATATATACCCTTCTTCAGGATCAGAGGGCATCATAGCCTTCAGTGACCCACTGCCTAATTACAAAGTAACAAATGGTGTGGGCCTTCCTGAAAAACATACCTCCCCTAATCAAGCTTCCCTTAATGGGCTCCAATTGAGGCCTATTAATGGGCAGGAATTATCTTCAGCTTCCACTAACATATGTTTTATTTGTTTGTGTGTGTGTGTGTGTGTGTGTGTGTGTGTGTGTGTTTGACAGAAAGAGAGAGAGAGAGAGAGAGAGAGAGAGAGAGACAGAGAGACAGAGAGACAGAGAGACAGAGAGACAGAGAGAGAGAGACAGAGAGAGAGAGAGAGACAGAGAGAGAAAGACAGAGAGAGAGAGAGAGAGAGAGAGAGAGAGAGAGACAGAGAGAGAGAGAGAGAGAGAGAGAGAGAGAGAGAGAGAGAGAGAGAATGAGAGTACACCTTTGATTTCATCATTGGAAGCTGATAACTCTGAAAAACTTCATGTCTTGGAGTTTGACCTAGGGTACCAAGCAGACAACTGAAATGCTCAGGGATACACAGCTAGCACATGAAAGAGGCAGGCCTTAAACCAAGCTCTTCCTTATTCCAGGTAGAGTCTCTCTCCACTAAGCCACATTCTTTCTCAGCTATCTGAAAAAAAGCAAAGTCTTGGAAACATCTTGAAGGATAATATTAAAAAACAAAACAACAACAAAAAGAATTTATTAAAGGCTTAAATAAAGCAAGGACAACACCTGAAAATTCAAATAAAAGATATTCTCCTTGCCATTACAGAGTTTAGTACCTAACAGGAAAGATAAAGATGATCTATTATCAAATGTGTTCAAAGCCCTTCTGGGAAAATATGTAAATATAAGAATGCATGAAAGAGAAATAGCACAATTTAAATATTTGCTTCATTTATTTCCCCATTTGGCTCTGTATACATGGGAGATGTTAGGTTTAGAAGGCACACAAATGACTGAGGGTAGTGTGAAGTTGGTAGCAGTTATATTTTCCAAGAGAAAGTTTTATTTTCTACTTAAATTAGCCACAACCCAGCAGCACCAGCTCTAAAAACATTTCTTCTAACTGATGGGCCACATGTGCTAATTTGCTTGATGTACTGGAATCTTACCAAGCAAAGGAACTTCAATGGGAAAAAATGAAAATCAAAGGTTTTGTTCTGTATTCATTTGTTCTGGTGGGGTGACATGGTAGATATTGGGTTGCTGTTGATTTTAGTATAAAAATAAGTATAAAAAATTATTCTTAGTGATTTTAGGCTATGCCTAAAAACAAACTCAAACTCTTCATCCCGGATTCACAATGGTTAAAGGATGTACATAAAAAAACATAGTTTTGAAATCAAAATTCTTAAATTTGTATCCCAACATTGTCACTATGACCATGGGGCAGGCTATATAGTGTAGCATAAAGAGCATTGTGGGAAAATACATAGAGCATTCGTTGAACCTAGAATCAAGAAGACCTAAGTCCAAATCTTGCCTCAGACATTTACTAATGGTGTGACCCTCAGCAAGTGACCTAATTTCTCTGAGTAAATGGGCATAGTCATAACACCTGCCTCCCAGAGTTGTTGTGAAGATCAAATGGGATATGTAAAGTGCTCTGCAAACCTTAAAGGACTATACAAATACTGGTTATCATCATCATCTTCATCATCATCATTATCACTCACTCTGGAGTCAAAGAACTTAGGTCCAAATCCTACCTCTAAAGTTTCTGCCTGGGTGACCTTGGACAAGTCACTTAATTTTTCTGGGCATCATTCTCCTCCTCTATAAAATAAAAGAGTTAGACTGCCTAAAGAGAATCTGAGATCCTTTCCAGCTCTACAGTTATTATCTAATTAAGTCATTTCACTAATCTGAGACTTGTTTTCCTCATATAAAACAAGAAAGTTAGACTTGATGACCTCTAAGGTCTCATTTGACCCTAAGCTTCTAAAATTCATTAAGCCACTATCATCAATTAACTGCCAAGATTTGTTGCCCAGTTATGGGAGCAATGGGGGAGAAAAAGAAGAAAAAGTGATCAGAAAAGGTCTATTGTTTTGGGACCTGCCAAAGAGAGTAATTATGTCAAGATAAGAGTCCCTAACTAGCATGAAAACATTGATCATGTGGAGGGAGAGTGACAATATAAAACACTAGACACAAAAACAGAGGACCTGAGTTCAAATCCCAACTCAGACACTTTGTATTTATGTGAGCTTGAGAAAGTCACTTTATTTTTCTGGAATGATTTCCTTTTCTGTAAAGTAACAGGCTTGGCCTAGATGATCTTTGAGATCCTTTTCAGTTTTAAATCTACACTCTTATGATAAAAAAAAATAGCAGCCACATCCACAGAGAACTCCTAAGGAATAAGTTCATGAACATCTTTTGGATGAGGTGAAAAGAAAGTTTGAAGAGAGCAATAATGACTGCTATTCTTGCTGCACAACTTTTTAATTGTTCACCTATCTCCCTTACCTTGCTTTCATTTCTATTCCTCAGGGCTATGAGAGGGAGCTTTGACCCAGAGCTAGAGCTTGCTTCTTTCAGGTGCTAAAATTTCCCCTATACTATGGAAATTGTAACCCTTCTTTCAGGTTCTATTTACTCCTTCTAGGAGTTGATTTTCTTCATATGGGCCTGAATAAGCATAACATCATCATCACCACCACCACCAACACCATAACCATCATCATCATTACCATCACCATCTTTATTTTTTTAAGATTTAAAAAGCCCTTTAAGGTTTGAAAAGTACTGTACATATTCTATCCCATTTGATACTGCCAACAAACGTGTTAGATAGGGATTATTGTATTCCCATTTTTTCAGATTAGAATGGGGCTGAGAGGAATTTAGGGACTTGCTCAGAATGATTTTTTTTTCAATTATACAGTATGCATGTATCAGAGGCAGGATTTAAACTCAGATCAAGCTCTCTAATCATTATACTACCTAGCTGCATTTGTAAAAGGATTTGACTAGAGATGTAACATTTTCTAGCATGAAGACAGTACTTGCTATATAAACTTCCTTCATGCAGAAAGGAAAGAAGAGAGTCTCATACCATTTCAGTACTCATGAAGGAATTTGAAGATTCATAAGGGAAAATTCAGAAGCATCAGTTAGTGGTTATGTAGGTTAAACCACTTTCCTCCCCTATATGCATCTATACAGTCAGGCCATGACCTTCAAGTCTGTCCTACAAATTTAGGAGCAGTCAACATAGTCTGTGGCATTGAGGCCAAAATGGAGGTGGGGGGATGGTAAGGACAGGCAACATGCAACAAGGAACATTTTTAAATGTGACTTTCTTATAAATTATTTTTTTTTAATTTCAGAGTCATCTCTTCTTAGACCGTAGCCTTCATTTTGTGACGTATCAAGTTTATGTGATCACTGTGAAGGCTCAAAACCATCACTTGATTGTAATAGAAAGGAAGGGCAAATTTCCAAATCCCTCCCAGTATTCACAAATGACTAGCTCTTCCATTCCTCCAATGTCCCTAGAGTTCTTCTTGTATCCTTGTAACCATGACAATCATTTCCCTGTCTTGCCTGGATTTATGCTTAAATTCCTTCGATATAACTACATTTTCTTTTGGCTAGCCAGTCATCTCAAGACATGATTGCCCTCTTGTGGTAGCTAGCTAATTCAAGTCAGCTAGTTAATGCAGTCATTTTTATCAGAGTATAGAAAAACTGACTTTTTAGAGCTTAGAAAGACCTTGGTGATTATTGAGTGAAACCTCTGCTTTAGACAAATGCATAAACTAAGGCCCAGAGAATTAAATAACTAGCCCAAGGTTATTCACAAAAGCTATGATTTAAAAGCAGGTTTTCTGCCTCTATATCATAAAATTTGAGATATAGAAGAGGCCTTAGAGGTTTTCTAGGCCTCTACACAACCTCCCACAAAACACATATTCTAAAATATCCATGGTCATGTAGTTTTCCTTTGAAAATCTACAGTAATCTAGAGATAGGTGGTGAGACTATCAATTCTAATTATAGACTAGTCTAACAGGAATTTCTAGTTTATGTTGTGCTAATGTCCCCCACTCTTTTAACCTACCCATTAGTCCTCATTCTGTCTATTCAAGGAACAGAAAATAACTCTACTCATTTTTCTATGTAATAATAGCCCTTCAAATAGCTTAGAACAGTGTACAGCACTGGAAAAACAAGGAATTAGGATGTCTGAACTCTAGGTCTGAGTCTGCTATTAATTGCTTAATGCCTTTGCACCCCAATTTCTTTCCCTATAAAATGAGGAGAAAACATTAAATAATCTCTTATGGTTGCAATATCTCCCTTCTGTTACTTAACTGGTGCTGTATGCAACTTGCTGAGGTTTTAAATTGCAGAGGAGGTATTGATCTGAATTGGTAGGGGGAGCCTTCTAGTTCCTCTGTCAATGAAATCACAGTTCTAGTATTTTTCTCCTATCCCCTTCTCTAGCCTGAACACCATCAGGGACTTTAAGATCTTTTGTTTGTTTGCTTGTTTGTATAATGCCCTAGTCAGTCTTGTTGTTCTGTATTTGTTATAGTTTGTTAGTGTCCTTGGAACTAGGTGATAGTTCCAAGGGCACTAAGATGGAACCCAGAAAATGGAACATGGAATCTAGAAGAAAAAAAATGTGATGCTCCAGCTGTGGTCTGAGTATTATAGCACATGATTGACTACTGCTCTTTGTGATCTTCACTTTCACTTCTATTAATGTTGCCTAAGTTTGAGTTAGCTCTTTTCTAGTGGAATATATGGTCCATGAGGGTGGGAAGAAAAGAAGGAAACAAGTGTTTATTAAGTAAAGACATTTTACAAATATCTCATTTGATCTGTTGAATGAAGCCATCAGAGGGGTAACCTAACCTTGAGTCCACAGCTGGAGCAAGTTAAAGCCAGTTGAAGTTGGTCTTGTGGTTTCTCTGGAAGCTCCCCATTCCTGCACCTGAAGCCCAATGTTCTAACCAGCTGCCACCACTCCCTGAGCCTCCTCAGTCTTCTCTATGAACTTCTGGCTATTTTGCAAAATAACTTCTAGCTTAGAGAGACTATGCCTTTCATAAGACTTCCTACCTGTTGAAGTGTATTTAAAATCAACTGATACCCATCCTGTGCATTCCAGTACTTCACTTCTGCATGGTGTCCCAAACTGCAATTCCCTTGCCTTGATTAAATACCCTTATTGTTGCTACTTTGATGGGCCTCTTTATTTCACCTTGATAGAAATGATCAGCCACCCTGGGAAGCCAGTACTATTATCTTTATTTTACAATTGTGGAAACTGAGGCAAACAAAAGTTAAATGACTTGTCCAGTTGCACCTAGCTATTAAACAGGGATTCCAGATACCAGGTCCAATGTTTTAACTATTACACCACCTAAATTTTTCTCAGCTAGTGACTATTCATTTCTGTCTTTGCATGCCTATGACCCAGCTCAATATTTTGCATATATAGATACCTAAGAAACGTTTTACAATACTGAATTACATTTCAGTGGCCACATCAAATTATTTGAACATATTAAGTTTATACAACTCATATAGGCTCATATAACTGAGCCCCAAATGTATACTTTCCCAGTCAGTGAAGTCTGGTACTCAATTGCATGTTTGTTATCTAAGGACCAGCCTGTCTACTTTGAGGCATTTAGATCAGCTGGAAAAGACCCCAGGAATCTAGAGTGGTCTCTTTGCAATGAAAAAGCTTCAGAATAAGATCACAACATTTCAGAATTGAATTTAAAGGGAGCTCAGAAGTAATCACGCCCAAAGTGTACTTGAACCAGAAGCCATTACAGCAAGCACCACAAGTGGAGTTTGCTGGAAGTTCTATAATGAGCCACCTCCCTCCTCCTAAAGCAATTTATTTCTCTTCTGCATAACTTTAATTGTTAATGAAGTTTGCCTTTTATCAAGCCTAGAGTGGTTTCCTTGCAACTTACACCCATCGTTCTTAGTTCTCCCCTTTAGAATCAAGATGCATTAATCCACATTACAGCCCTTCAAGAATATTAAGACAGCCAGCATCCGCACTCATCCAATCTTCTGTACTCCACCATAAATACACCATTTTCTACAATTAAGCCCCTGTATGGCTTGAACTTGAGGCCTTTCAAAAAACTAGTTATCTGCAGTTTATAAATCCCTTCCTAAAATAGGGAGTCAGATGTAACTATAATGAAGACTTGCCTGGATGTGACAGAGAGCAGAACAAAGAAACTATGCCTCTCGATGCAGCAAGATTGCATTAGCAGATTTTGGCTACCTTATTACACCTGGAATCATATTGTCACTGCAGTTCACTTAAGTCAGGCCTCATATGGACACAAAATTTCTGTAAATCCAGATAGCCTCCAAATTTTATTTGTACAGAATTAAGATGGAAAATGGAAAATGTATGTGTATGTGTCTGTAAGCACATACAAACACATATATGTTTATATAACAAAACAGTATATATTATACATATGTTTGTATATATACATACATGTATGTGTATATATTATATGTAAAGAGAACTAAATTCTGTAGACTGTCATAATTTTATTCACTTAAATATTCCAACTATGATTAATTCATTGCTGTGAGTAATTCATTCACTCAGAGATGCAACTACCTATTTTTTATCCCAGGACAAATGGAACAGCTACTTACTAGGGCAAGAAATACAACATATGCCCTTAATTTGGTTGAAAGATGATATCAGTAGAGAGCCCAGGAGGCTACAAGGATGCTCGTCAGAAATTAAGGGCAATGGTAAAGAATAGTGTCAGGTTAGGGCAGAAGTTATCTGGGATATGGTTGCCATGAGGAATTAACTTCTTATTTTAATGAATTATTCTTGCTAACTAGTTGCAAATCTCCATTGTTTCTATGCTGCTGAAGGATTGAAAGGTTTGCTATCATCTTTAGTGTGAGTCATGTTTGGTAATCCCTTGCTGAGAAGTGGATTCTACTCTCATTTGCTTTGTTTCACTACAGGCAGTGAATCTTCTTCCACCTTCCCCATATAAACACTCTTTGCACAATGCCCAAGCTAATAAGTAAATAACAGAGAACCCTTAAGCACTGCTTTATAAAAGCCAAGTTTTAAGGAATTCTGACTTCAGCTCAATAGCAAATCATTTCCACAGCTAGAATTTGGTACAGTAGAGAATCTTAATAATTAATATTTCTGGCTGAGAATGGGATACTTGACTAATTGTCTGTTATAAAAGGGAACTCTCCACTTCAGAAGTGCTATTGGAGACTGCCTGAATCTTCTTCAAGCATGCAATTTTTCCAACTCATTCCCCTGAGTTACTAATAATAGGAATATTTATGATGAGATATATATCCCAGGAAAAGGCAAGTGGTGAGGAGAAAACCTAAAAATTTTGTTTCTTTAACCCTTTTGTGATCCCTTCAGAAATCTGTTGGTCTATGAACTTTTCCTCAGGAAAGTGTTTTTATTTTTTTTCTTCATGGTATTTTATTTTTTCCAATTACATGTAAAGATACTTTTCAACCTTCATTTTTATAAGATTTTGACTTCCAAATTTTCTTTCCTTCCTTCTTCCCCTTCCCCTCCCCAATATGGCATGCAATCTAATAGGAAAATATTTTTAGATGCAAAATAATATAATATATAGGATTTTTTTAAACTAAGTACATTGAGAGACAGTTATAAAAATATTCTTAGAAACAAGCTCATAAATCCCAGGTTAACAGCCCCTTCTTTAAAACTTCTTTCCCTCTTGGGAGCATGTTTTGTTGTGATAATCATTAAATATCATTTTTTGGTCCTCAATAAGAACCAAAGCCTGAACTAATCAATCAGACTGCTTTGCTTTGCTCTAAAGATGCCCTTTCCCATGTCTGTAACTTAAAAGATCAGATAAGTTCGACAATGGGTATTCTTCCCATTTATGACCATATGCTTGTAAACAATGGGATTTCTCTTATCCTGGGGACATACTCCATATTGGGGAAAAGGTCAGGTATCCTGGGATCCAGACACTACCTTTTCAATTGTCTTTTAAACATATGGAGACCATAAATCTGAAGGACAGAGACATCCTGGGATTGTCCTAAAATATATAAAATAACTTTGTCATTCTTATATCAGGCAGCCAGAACCTATCTGTGCAGTATCTGGTAGCTTTAAGGGAATAAATTATATAAATGTATATCACCTAGCTTGTTTGTCTCCTTTAACCAAATTTTCAGGTAATTGTTATTTACTATCTTAATTCTGACATTCTTGGGAGAAAGTATCTAGTGCTATAAAAGAATTAGGTACAGGGTTAAGTTGAAGGTTGAGGTCAAAATGGTTGTGGGGGTGAGGTTATTTAGTAACTTCTTTAAATGTAGACCGTGATTTAGTACCAATGATTGGTTGAGTTTCTTTTTTTCTTCCCTATATCTTACCCTAATGGTTGGGAACCAAGTACTAGAGTTCATCCTGTGGTAACCAAATCACTCAAGTATTTAGTGAGTATACACTAAGACACTAGTACTGTGTACTTAGAGGAATGCATAGTTGTAAGAACACCCAGCTTTACATTTTCTTTTCTACTTGGAGTACTCCTAATTAAATGATTCAATGTACATGTTTTGAAGCTACTATCCCAAATGACACTTTTAACAATGAGTCTTCAGAATGTGCTACTAGGTTCCTTTAGGACTCTTGGGTTACACATGAGGGGATGAAAGTTCTTAACTAATTCTAGAAATAAAAAAGCCCCCAAAATATGTACTTACTTACAAGATAATGAGTTGAAAATCAATTTAGTTAAGTTTTAAGTAATTTTTGAAAAGGGGAACTTACTAAAGTGACACATCTGTGGTACAGTCTCCTATGAGTATATACAGAGTCCAAGAGATAGTGGATTCAAGCTCACAGAGCATATGTGCCTACTGGAAGTTTTTTCCTCCCTTCCATGGGGTCCTCAGTAAGTTCCATTATGCAGAGAATTCTTTACTTCCTGAGTTCTTTGTGGAGCCATCAATTTGTATCCAGTCTCTCCTTGGCTCCTGTTGCAAAGCTTATTGCCAGATGTTCCAGGGCTGATTCTATGATGCCAATGGGAAGATGGGAAATCCTCCAGACCCTTCATAGCTCACAAGGTCCTCCTTCAGTCAAAGAGTAGGTGAGGAAGAATGCCAACATCTAAACAGAAGCACCAGTCGTTCCCTTTGAATTGCTAATTAATTTATGGAATTATGAAATGGAGGCAGGCATGCCAAGTTCCTTGGGTACTTTCTGGAAAAGACCATGATGGCAGTGGGGAGTCAGACTTCAGTTCTGCTTTAATCAGGCACAGAGGACACAGGAGCAAACAGCACAGAAAATGCTGAGATCAACAATGCAACGGTGGAGGGTGATAGTCAGACTGTGTGGGGATAGGGATAGTAGAGGAAGTCAGGTAGTATGGGGGAGAGAATGGGGAAGGGGAGAGTTGCTTATTTATAGTTTGGAGTTGGGAGCACTCAAGCATCGTGGACCCTTAGGAGATGGCAGAATGCTCATGGAGAAGTAGTCTATGGTCTAATTTTGATGAGGTTTTGGTAGGGGACAAAATAATTCTTATATTTACCATCTTGGAGTTAGTTCATTAACATATCTACATTATCTCAAAGTTATCAGCAATATTTGGTGTTCTACAGGTTTTACAGAAGATAGCTGGACTTTATTTAGTTTCTTTGAGATCATGGGACCAAAAAAGGTCCCGACAGTAAGGTCTAGAAGGCTTCACCTGATTTAACATATAGTTTCAGGATGTGATTTTTAGTTAATATATGATACAGTTTGCTAATTATGTTCCTTTGATCTTTGAAACAGCCTGTAAGTAACTTCTGGGTTTCTCTTTGCAATCTTACTTCCTGCTATGGCTACTTATAAACTTACTATAGTAATGAGAAAGGGAGAGGGTGGTGGTCAAGGGGATCAAAATACGCAATTTATCACACTCTGTCCCAGGGACTTTTCAAGGTGCTTAACTAGAATTATTTCTCATTTGTTGTTTTCTGGAATTTGTATTAGTATTGCATTAGCCTGCTATTTAGTAAAAGACTCATGAAGAGTGGTCAAGTTCCTTAACCAATAAGAACATTTTTCTCATGTAAATTCAATCTAATCCTTACAATGACTAATCAGAGTCTTCTAAATTGATTGAGGCTTTTTCTCATTTAATTGGAATATCTTAGATTTATTCCATGTAATTAAGAAAACCTGACTAAAGTACCAGACATTATATTTTACCACTCTTTTGAGAAGCAGCTATGTAAATCCACACACAAGCAGCTTTCCAGAGGACTACTGCTGTGAACAGCTTTCAAGACTCTGATTACATAGTTTAGTGAGCTCTCTATTCAATAACAAATCAGAGTAAAACATTCACAAAAAATTAAGGTATATATACACAATGTTACAGAAAATAAAATACAGCATTCACCATGTCACAACTCAACAACTTATCACTAAAATGGCCACATAGTTTTCACCCAAATGGTTGCATAGTTTTCAACAAAGTACTGTCATTTAGTAACTCAACCATTTAGTAACTCAATCATTCAGTCACCCTTAAGGAGGTTAAGGGACATAAAGTACAAAAGATCAAAGTCCTCCACCCATGGGGCACACTAAGTAACAAATAAGTCACTATTCAGTCATAAGTCACTATTTCAATCATCAGTCACTACTCAGTACCCTCTTAAGGGGTAGTGGAAAATACACAGGCCATCCACTCCTCAGTCACAAGTAAGTCATAATTTCATCAGTCACTACTCAATATCCACAGAGAGATCTTTTCATCTTCACTCGAGGCAAGTAGCTCCTACCTGAATCCACCAAACTGTTACCTGGGTTCAAAGACAGACAGTCTGTGGTTGTCTGAAAAATAAAGTGGTGGTGACCTTGGGCAGGTCACAACCCCAATTTCCCTGCCTTCCCCCCTCCAAAGGAGCAAAAAACAAAACAAAAAACAAACAAAAAAACAAAAATTAAATGGCAGATTAGTGGAATAGATTATATAAACAATACACAGGAGTAAATGATTATAGTGACCTAATGTTTGTTAAAGTTAAAAAAAAAACTTTATGGGAAAAACTTTTAGGGGCAAAAACTCACCATTTAACAAAAATATCTGGGAAAACAGGAAAGCATTTTTGCAGAAATCAGACATAGATAAACATTTTACATTGAATACCAAAATAAGGTAAAAATAAATAAATGATATGGATATAAAGGGTGACATCATAAGTAAATAAGGGGAGCATGGAAAAATCTACCAGTCAGATCTATGGATAAAGGAAGAGTTTATGACCAAATGAGAGATAGAGAAGATCACAGGAAATAAAATGGATAATTTTGATTACATTAAAATTAAAAAAGATTTTACACAAACAAAACTAATGCAGTCATAATTAAAAGGAAAGCAGGAAACTAGAAGGGGAGAAATTAAGCAAGTTGCTCTGATAAAGACCTCATTTCTCAAATACATAGGGAACTGAGACAAATTAATAAAAATAGTAGTCATTCCACAATTAATAAATGGTCAAAGGGTATGAACAGGCAGTATTCAGAAGAAGAACTCAAAGCTATCAATAGTCACATTAAAAAATGCTCTAAATCAATATTGATTAGAGAAATGCAAATTAAAACAATTGTGAAGTACAGCTTCACATATATTATATTGAATATCATGGCAGAAAAGTAAAATGCTGGAAGAGATGTAGAAAATTAGGGACACTGATGTACTACTGATAGAATTATAAACTGGTTCAACCATTCTGAAAAACAATGTGGAACTATATATATATATATATTTTTGCTTTTTTTGGAGAGGGTAAAGCAGGGCAATTGGAGTTGTGACTTCCCCAAGGTCACATGGGTAGTGAGTATTAAGTGTCTGAGGCCCAATTTGAACTCTGGTCCTACTGACTCCAGGGCCAGTGCTCTATTCACTGTCCTACCTAGCCACACCTGTTTTATAATTTTTTCTCTTTTTTTGGTCTTTTTTTTTTTTTGTCTAACAACTATAACCATAGGGTTATAAAACTGAATCCTTTTTGACCAAGCAATAATTCTCACAGGTCTGCACTGCCAAGAGATCAAAGAAAAGGGAAAAGAACCTATTTGTAAAAAATATTTATACCTCTTTTATGATGGCAAAGAATTGGATATTAAGGTGATACCCATCAATTAGGGGGAACAAATTGTGGTATATGATTGTGATAAAATACTATTGTACTAAAAGAAATGATGAGCTGATGGTTTCAGGCAAACCTGGGAAGTCTCATACAAATTGATGCAAAATGATGTGAGTAGAATCTGGAGGACATCATACACAGTAACAGCAGTATTGTAACAATGATCAACTGTGAAAGACTCAGAACTAACAATAATACAGTGATCCAAGACATTCTGAAGAACTTATAATGAAAAATGCTCTCCAGAGAGAGAAATGGTAAACTCAGCGCAGATTGAAGCATATTTTTTCACTTTACTTTTAAAAGATTTTTGTTGCATTTTCTTTTGCAACATGGCTAATATGGAAATGTATTCTGTATGACTTCACAAGTATAAATGATATCAGATTGGAGTGGAGCCAAGATGGCAGAATAGAAACAGGACTTTCGCAGGGCTACCACTTCCACCTCCTCCAACACTTGTAAAAAATGATTCTAAACAAACTTTAAACTACAAAACCCACAAAGTGACAGAGAGAAGACAACCCAGCAGGCCAGCAGGAAGGGTCCAGCACAGCAGGCTGGGAGCTGAGCCCAGTCCCACATGAGTTCAAGGTTTTAACCTCAAGGCAGCCCTACCAGCCTTGGCTCTGTAGCCAAGGATGTCAGGAGAGTGGACAACCAGCAGCTGTGGTGGTTTCCAGAATTATCAATCCACAAATGCCAAAGAAAAAGTGAGAGGTCAGTGGACTTTGGGAACAGTGAGTCCAGGAGTGTGGTCCAGCCTCTGCTCCCAGGGCAAGAAGTGGATGAGGTGTGGTGACCACTGCTGCTGCTACGTAGCTGCTTCAGAGCTCCTGGCCTGCAGATTGTAGGGGGACCAAGTGACCAGTGTGAGGGGTAATCACTCTTGCTTTAACCTGCTTGGATCTGGATCACTGTCCTGGGTGGAGGTCCTGGGGGCATGACCAGTGTGCCAGAACCAGTGGAGGCTTCTGAAATGGCACCTAACTAATACCTTCAGCAGCTGAGAAAATCCCAGAGATTTGGGACAAAGCTCTCCTCTCTGAAAGCAGAGTTCTACTGTGGCAAAAAGCTCAAGAGTCAAGTGGTTGAGTGTCAACATGAGCAAGCGGGGGAAGCAAGGAAAGCACAGTGGTTTGACTTTGCATTCCTTTTTTGGGGACAAAAAGGATCAAGGCATGGAGCAGGAGGAAGACAATGAAGGCAGAACTCCTGCACCAAAAGCTCACAAGGAAAATATATACTGGTTACAGGGATAGAAGAGCTTAAGGATTTCAAAAACCAAATAAGAGAAGTGAAGGAAAAATTGGGAAGAGAAATGAGAATGATGCAAGAAAATCATGAAAAGAGAGTCAACAATCTGACTGAAGATAATAACACCTTAAAAAATAGAGTGATTCAAATGGCAAAAGAGGCTCAAAAAGCAAATGAGAAGAATGCCTTAAAGAGTCAAATTTGCCAGATGGAAAAAGAATCTCAAAAGCTCACTGAAGAGAATCATTCCTTCACAATTAGATTGGAGAAAATGAAAGTTAGTGACTTTATGGGAAATCAAGAGACCATTAAACAGATCCAAACAAATGAAAAAATAGAAGGCAATGTGAAATATCTCACTGGAAAAACTGCTTACCTGGAAAATAGATCCAGGAGAGATAATTTAAAAATTATTAGACTACCTGAAAGCCATGATCAAAAAAAGAACCTAGAAATCATCCTTCAAGAAATTCTCAAAATTGCCTGATGTTTTAGAACCAGAGGGCAAAATAGAGGTTGAAAGAATCCACCAATAACCTCCTGAAAAAGATCCCAAACGAAAACACCTAGGAATATTTACTCAGGTTCCAGAGTTCCCAGATCAAGGAGAAAATATTATGAGGCAGCCAGGAAGAAACAATATCAATATTGTGGAAGCATAATCAGGATAATACAGGATCTGAGAGCTTTTACACTGAGGGATCAAAGGGCTTGGTATATGATATTCCAGATGTCAAAGGAGCTGGGATTAAAACTGATAATCACCTACCCAGCAAAACTGAGTATCATGCTTCAGGGGAAAATATGGTAATTCAGTGGAATAGAGGACTTTCAAGCATTGTTAATGAAAAAACCAGAGTTGAGTAGAAAATTTGACATTCAGATACAAGAAGCAAGAGAAGCTTGAGAAGGTAAACAGTGAAAAGAAATCATAAGGAACTTATCAAAGTTGAATAATTTACATTCCTATATGGAAAAATGATAATTGTAACTTATGAATCTTTTCTCAGTATGAGAATAGTTGAAGACAATATAAATGTATGCACACACTATATGTATATATGTCTATATAGGAGGGTATATGGGGGTATGGATACATATGTGAATGTGTGTATATATGTTTACAGGTATACATAGACAGAGGGCACACAAACAATTGAATAGGAAGGAATGATACTTAAAAGGTGAAATTGAGAGGTGAGAGAGGAATATAATAAGAGGAGATGGGAAGAGACAGAATGGGGTAAATTATCTCATATAGAAGAGGCAAGGGAAAACTGTGACAATGGAGGGGAAGAACAGGAGGCAAAATGGAATGAGTCAACTTTATTCTCATTGAAGTTGGCTTAGGGAGGGAATGAAATACCCACTAAATAGGGTCTTCACCCTACAGGAGAGTAGGGTGGGGAAGGGGATGAGAGGGGATGGTGGAGGGGTGGGCAGGTTGGGGGGGAGTGAAGTTGGAAGCACCCACTTTTGAAAAGGGTCAAAGTAGAGAATAGAACAAGTGGGGGTGGGATAGGATGGAGGGAAATATGTCACAATATATCCACTATGGAAAGGTTTTGCATGGCTACACATGTACAAACTAAGTTGAATTGCTTATCTTCCCAGTAAGGGTGGGTAAGGAGGGAGGAAGAGAAAGAATCTGGAATTCAAAGTTTTACAATCAAATGTTTAAAAAATAAATATGTATTATTATTATTTTTCATGCTATTGGGAAATGAGATATACAGGCACTGGGGCATAGAGATCCATGTTGCCCTACTGGAAAGTCAGAGAGGGAATGGGGAAGGATATAGGAGAGAGCAGATTGGGGGAGGGGTATTCAGTGGAATCACTGTTTTGGGGTGGTGGGTTGGGGAAAAATGGGGAGGAAATTTATAACTCAAAATCTTGTGGAAATGAATGATGTAAACTAAAAATAAACATAAAATTTTATTTAAAAAAATGATATCAGATTGTCTGTCTTCTCAATAGTTGAGGGAGGATGGGAGTGTGGGACAGAATTTGGCATTTAACATTTTTAAAAAATAAATGTTAAAATCTTTACATATGATTGAGATATATTTAACAAAATAAATAAAAATATATTTTAAAAGTGCTTACATAAATGATAACTGTTATCTTGCACGTACGTAGTTAGCTTCCCCATTTTAAAATATTAGCTCCTTGTGCTCATGGGCAATGTTTTAGAATTCCTTTGTGCCTCAACTCTCATCACAATGTCTGGAACACTAAAACCTTAACCTTAATAATTTTTTGTGGAAATTTCATTGATGACTATAAAGTAATGGGAATTACTTCTACATGCCACCCACATGCATTGTCCTAATTTCCTTGTAATCATAATTTATGTGTTTGATACTATCTGAATAGAATTTGAAAAATTGGACTAACTGGAAAGGCTGGAAAGAAGCTACAGAACCCAAATGGTCACTTGTCAAGTATGCTATAGTGGTGCTTGTTTTAAGTATGGATTAGATTAGATGGCAGCAGAGGTTCCTCCTGGTTTTCAAATTGTGAGATTCTATGTTTCTCTTAGATAGCACAGTAACAGTGAAAAGAATAATAATAGACTTAGAGGTAGTAATTAAACATAAATTTTGAGGTTTATTAGATATGCAAGTACTGGCAAATCTTTTAAACTTTCTGAGCTTCAATTTCCTCTTCTCTGAAAGAGGAATGACAATACTTTTCTTTCTTAATTCAGAGGATCATTATGAGCCATGAGATACTGTAGATAAAGCTCTTTATACATTTTAAGATGATGTACAAATGCCAATTATTATTATTCACTATCTATGTGACCTTGGATAAGTCAATTAACCTCAACAGATATCAGTTCTTTCAACTGTGAAATGAGGGATATGGAAAGAATGATCTTTGAAGTAGCTTTCAGCTGTAAATCCTATGACTTTAGGAACCTATCAGTGGAAGATTTATAACTTCAAGATTTTTGGTATTGTTTTTGCAGTGACTGACAATGTGTTTTGCAATTTGATATAACAGAAGGAATACTGGATTAGGAATCAAGAGACTTGGTCCTAATCTAGGTTTTAGCATTGACTTACTTTGTGGCCATGGACAAGTGTAATGGGAATGCAAATTTGGAAGATCTTCCCTGCCCCTAGGCTAAAATGCACCTGAAGCCTGGGGAGGGAGGCTTGTTTTTCAGTAGATACTTCTTGATTGGCCAGTGAGTCAATAAGGTTGTTACATTCTCTGAGCCAGGAAAAGGCTATATAAGCCCTGATGTGTAGCTTTGTTTTGGGACTCACTTTGAGAAGTGTTCTGTGATTTGATCTGAATTCTGGGAAGCTGTTGTTGAGAGTCCCCCGGCTTTGAAAAACCCAGAATATGGAAACCCAGATGTTGACTGGGTATGGATGTAATGGTTGGACAGTTTGGAAATCTGTCTACTTGATCTGTTACTGTCTTGATAATTCTGCCTGTATGCTTTGAAGTTCGGGGTGCTGACCTTTTTCCCCTGAACAAGGTAAACGATATATGTCTGACTGATTAAAGTAAGCTTGTTAACCCATTTTGAATTGCTTTCCTTTAACAAAGCAGATCCAAGAACCTGTATGGGCAGCAAACCCTGAGGACGTGCTTGGGGTGCTTGCTGCTACAACAAGTTATCTCTATGCCTCAATTTGAATATTTATGAAATGAAGTCAATTATCTATTTCACAAGATTGATATAATGGTATACTGGGTATAAATCAGCATCATTTTTATTCATAGGGAAGGGGCAATAGACATGGATTATGGTAACAAAATGCCTGTACAAATGAATAAAGCAGAAGCAGTGAGGTTTTTTTGTTTTTGTTTTTTCTAGTGGTAAGAGCTGACAAGTGATTTTCCCAATCAGACAAAAGCAGTATCTGGATCAATCATTTCACCATAGTGGGTTTTGTCATAGAATTAGATTTAAAGCTAGAATAGGCCTTAGAGAATATCAAGTCTAACTCTCATTTTGCAGATGAGGAAACTGAGGAATAGTGAGGTTAAGTGATTTGGCCAGGGTCACACTAAGTGTCTAAAGCAGCATTCAAATTCAGATGTCCTGACACCCACTCTAGCCTTATATATACTCTATGCCATCTAGCTATCTCATGTTCCCTGAGTTAAATTTGGTTTTCTCCTCAAGTATTATTGATTGAATTCTAGTTACATTGCCTATAGTCTTATTACCCAGAGAAAGTCAGAATCTATTGGAAGAATTCAGGTATTGTCAGTTTATACAAGTATAGTAATAACCTCATCAATGACTCAAAGCAATGAATGGCAAGCTTCTACTGTGAAGGATCTCACTGTCTCCTCAGGTGACTCATTCTACTGTTGTAATGGAAATGTAAATTTTTAAGATCTTCCCTGCCCCTAGGCTAAAGTGCACCTGGAGCCTGGGGTAGAAGGCTTGTTTTTCAGTAGATACTTTTTGATTGGCCAGTGGGTCCAAAAGGTTGTTACATTCTCTGAGCCAGGAGAAGGCTATATAAGCTCTGATGTGTAGCTTTGTTTTGGGGCTCACTTTGAGAAGTGTTCTGTGATTTGATCAGATGAGATTCTGGGTAGCCGTTGTTGAGAGCCCTCCGGCTTTGAAAAAAAAAAAAAAACCCAGATGTTGATTTGGTATGGATGTAATGGTTGGACAGTTTGAAATCTGTCTACTTGATCTGTTTCTCTGACTTGATAATTCTGTCTGTATATTCTGAAGTTCGGGGTGCTGACCTTTTTTCCCCTGAAGTAGGTAAACGATACATATTTGACTCATTAAAATAAGCTTGTTAACCCATTTTGAGTTGCTTTCCTTTATCAAAGCAGATCTAAGAACATGTGTTGGCAGACACCCTGGGGACGCTGGGGTGCTTGCTACTACAACTGTGCAACTCTCTAATATTCAGATAAATAGGGAGAATTCAGAGTCTTTTTAGCATGAAAAAGAAGGAGAGTTAGATGTGATGCTCAATATTTAAGGAAATGCCATCCAAAACCTTTGGATAAATAATATTACTACTTTTTCCCAGAAGTAAAATAGATCTTACACATAATCTAGCCAAAAGGGTTTTTAATCTATTTTTTGTTGTTGTCATGGACCCCCTTTGGTGGTCTGTTGAAGCCTATGGATCCCCTCTTTGAATAATGTTTTTTTTAAAGTTTTAACTCAGTTATTGAATATATGCAAGAATACCAATAAAAAGAAACTAATACTGCAAACTACAATTTTGGAAATAAAATCCAACAGAACAAGAATAAAATATACATAACATAGTTGAGAGGAATGTTTCTGTTTGTTTGTTTGAAACCCCATAACACATTCCTTGTCTTAGTATTTAGTGTAGATGTACGTGAGAGCAAAAGCTACAGGCTGTGGTCTAAACAAACTTCAGTGCTTTTCAAAAAGCACCATGCCAGGATCCTCTCTAGTTTGTTTCGAGATAATATTGATATTTTTCTGATGATTATTTCCTGTGCATCTATTTATGTATACAAAGGTTGACTCAATGGAAGATCTATATTATTACTTGCCTAGTAATAGGATGCACTCCTGAGCAAGAAATGACTGAAATCTTAAAATTATTAGAGATCTTGGAAATAAATTATTTTCAGTTGTCTTTAAAATTGTGAAATGAAAGTAAAACACACCCATTAAATTGTTTTCTTTTTCCAGGAACAAATAGATCCTATTAAAAGTACATAAATTCAGTCTATCTTTATACTATAAAGAACTTTCTTTACTAACATTTCTGGTAAGTCAGTAAATGCTCCTGAATAATCTTCAATATATGCTTGCAAAGATTACACTGTTTGTTTGTTTCTTTGTTTAAAAAAAAGAGGGAAAAAAAAGACTCTTTAAAATTCCAAGCTAAAATACGCATAAAAGACGGTAATGGGAGTATTGTTTGCTTTTAAATTTATGTCAATGCTGTATACTGATCAAATAATTTTCATGCTTAATAAAAGTACAATTAAGGACATAGGAGATGTATAGTAAATACACTGCTGAGGTACATTTTTCTAAATATTGACACCACAATGTAATTACTACCCAGAAGATGATATTGGGAACATAAGTACTGTACAATTTTTACATTGTAAGGCACTTTGACTCAGCATATGACAAAAATATGAAGAGAATTAGAATATTGTAGGTTTATGACCCAAAGTGATTTTTCATGTGATTTTAGTTTACATTTTATTATGAATGAAAAATCATTTAGCCAAATCATCACACCACAGTGAAAGAATAGGTAGTCAGCCACTTGTTCTGTTAACCAAAGCTAAAGTGCTATTCTGGTTGCTAGTGGCACAGAATGGATTGAAGAAACCCAGACACACTTAAATTTTACTAAAGACCAAATCCAGCAATTGACACCTAGAGCACTGAAAGTCCTTGTTTATACAATAATTATATTAGACTGGCCATAATACCCAAAGCACCTTGCATTTTCCTTACTTCAAAGCAATACAATAGTTGTCCAGAAATGAAGGTGTTCTGTTCCATGGATAAGCCATGCCTGTGGCACACAATATAAAAAAAAAAAATGATCTAGACGCAGTGATTTCAAGGTTTAGACTAATCCATTTTCAAGCTATTGTAAAAAGCTGAAGTACAGATCTTTTAGGGGAAAAGTCACATACCTTGGTAAACAATTATCTAGAGATCTGTCATTGCAATTCAAGTCATGTTTAATTTTGAAAATCATATTTACAAAAAAAAAATCAATGGCATATTTAGAACAAAAAGCAAACATTTATAACCTATAGGACAAGCTCCTACTAAAACTACATTATCCTTCTAGAACCAAAAAAGAAAATAGAAAAAAGGAAAAAAAAATGTTTGACTATAGCCATAATTGGGTCCCTTGTTTTAAGTATAAGCATGAAAATATATTTGACAAACGTGGCTTTAAAATACCAACAGTAAAAAAGCAACAAAATCTTAAGCACAGTATAAGTTTTCACCTGTTACATTAAAAAATCCTGTTTATATCAGCTGCAGAATAATCTTCTCAGTGTACAGTCAAGTTGTCAATGTGTCTTGCTTGCCATTTTGCTTCAAATGTAGAAAATCAGAATTCCTACCTTGCTACTGAGGTGCTATGGTAGTATCAGGCAGACCACTAAGGTTTTTTGGTTTTATTAGAAAGAAATGTACTCGTGTGCTTCAATAAGTAAATGCAAGAAACTATCCTTATCACTCAATAGAAGGGCCAGTGGAAAAATACTCTTTTAAGAGAACTGAGCCGTTAGCCACTGATTAACCCCAATCTAAAGAACCACCAATCAGGAGTACACAGAGCCAGCCCTACACACACAAGATAACAGTAGGGCATAAAAATCAAAGCAATGACTCAAAAAAGTCAAAAATGTTAAATACAGTTTCTAAAATAGTGGTCACATACTCAAAAGAAATACTGCTGCTTTATGGAAAGAGTCTTTATTATTCCTATAGCACAGAAGACCTACTTTCATACTTGGGACCAATATGCGAAGTGTTCCATACAACAGGGCACTTGAGAGGTGTGGGTTTCAGACATGGTAGCTAAATTCCTCAGTGAATAATGACCCTCTAAATTTCAAGGAGGTTTAATTTGCTGCTTCCATATTTTAGTATAAAGATTTCAACGATGTTTGCCCAAAGTTCTTGGTATATTTTGGAAAGAGGAAAGGTATATGGGCAAGGTAGGGAGGCAAGAGGAGTTAGAAAAAGAAAATACACACAGCCCTTTAGCGTAAGCACTGGAGCTCACCGGTTGCTTGGAGTCCATGCTGGTAAGTGGGAACAACTTCAACTGGAACAAAGTGAAAAATCTTTATTTAGCACACGTTGTGGAAAAGAAAAATTCTTTTATGCATGTGCTTTCCAAGCAAAGAGAGGAAGAACAAGAGGCCATCTTCCTTGGTAGCCTCGATTATTTGCGTGTAGAAAAATCACAAAACTCATAATTAACTGTGCTGTCACCCTGGCCACATCTGCAATGGAAAGTACAACTGGCTTCGACTTTTCCATGATACTGAATCCACTAAACATTTTACACATTCCAGAACTTAGATTTTTATTCAGTCCAGAAATAGAGGTTAGTTCATTTCAATGTCTGCCTCCACTTTTGACACTGTACATATCATTGAGTGTTTCCATTTTTTTTCCAGACACTGCAGACTACAAACTATATAATTATCAACAAGTAAAACTCTGCCACTTATTGAAGGCTCACACACATGAACATCTCAGGCAGCTCAATGAAGGATCTAATAGCATCAGGCAGTAGAAAGTTCCTAACCCTTTCTGATTTTAGAAAACAGTGAAAAAGAATAGTAGTTATGGATGTATTATTCATTCCCAGTTTTCTAACTCTCTGTCCCTTGAACCTAGTTTCCATTGAGTTGCTGTTGAGGGAAGCCACAAGGATCACTTCCTATTTTTCCCTGGCTTTTGCTTTCTCGTTCTTCATCTTCTTCATCTCACTCATCATTTCCACTATGGTTTTACAGTATAGTTTGTAAATCCCTCGTGACATATTTTCAATATATTTAGCTTTGTCTTGCATGCCACAGTGGTAATGGTAAGTCTTGACACAAGCTTTTATTTCACATCTGATAGTAGCACCAGGCTGGCTACAAAGTGTGCACTTCATCCTTTTTCCACGCTTAATCTCTTGAAGGACAGTTTTAATAACAAAATCACCTAATTCTGCTCTTGATGTTGTTGTGAGTTGAACTGTGCCGGAAGACAACATGCACTTATAATGTGCAGCTGCCTTTTTGGCATTAAATATATGAAGCTTGCCTCTTGCTTCATTCTCTTCTTCACCTACATGACAAAATCCACATTTAGGCCTGGTATCACTGGGACTGCTTCTGTGTGGAGACCTCTCTCTATAGGAACTGCCCTCTATTTCATCTGTGCCATGAGAGGATGTAGATCTATTATCTTCTGATTGTCCCTTTAAAATCATTTTTCTCGGCCTTCCTTTGCTTTTCTTCTTTCCCATGCGTGATGAAGGCTCCAAATCATGTTCATTGATACTCTCTTCTACATCTGCCTCAGAGTTATGTGGAGTTTTCTTGTGTTTTCGGCAATAAGCCATGTAAAGTCCTTGTGAAGGTTTCTCTGGTATTTGGGCTTTGTCATGCAATGCGCAGTGGTAATGATATGTTCTGCGACACGTTTTCACATCACAGCCAATTGTTTCTCCTGGACAATGGCATAAAGAACACATCGGCTTAGTGTCTCTTTTTATTTCCTTTTGAACATCTTCAATAGAAAATCCACCAAGACTCTCATTATCAGAGTGTGAGGTCACCAACGCAGACGGCAAAAGCATACATTTGTGATGTGCTGTCACCTTCTGGTTTTCAGATATCAATAACTGCCCACATTCTTTGTCTCTATTAGATTTACAAAAGCCACATTTGCGCTGTCTTGTAGACCCTTTTTTCTGTCCAGCTGAGCTTGACATGATTTTTAAACTGGCTTTAGAATGCCACTTTAAGTTTCAAAAAATGCGACTGGGCCCAGGAACCAGGAAGGGCAGGTGGAGCGGGCGGAAGGGATCCAGAGCGGGCTCGGGCAGCGGGGCTCAGGAGCAGTTCGAAGCCACCAAAGGTTGTTTCCTTTCATTCGAGGAGAGACGGGGCTCCAGCACTGAGTAATGTTTTTAAATAAAGGAAATGCTCAATTAAGTTTGGAGGTTAATAAAAATAAAGATGTCTTTTCCCCTTCCAAGTTCATAGAACCCCTGAATTCTATTTACAGACTACCAAGTTATGAACCCCAGATCTAGTCCAACGTCCTCCAGCGACTTTCTTTGTGCTCCAAACCAGGTCACCATTAAAGTTGACTAGAGGTAGCAACATTGCTTTATGCAAATGTAGCATGCTTTCTATCATTTACAAGAAAAATGAATAATCATGTCCTTCTGGGGGCAAGTAATCTCTGACAGCTTAACTTTCAACATATGTTGGGTAATTATCAATTCATGTATGTTCTTCTTTTGGAAAACCTAGTACCTCAAAAATTGGGACTTCACAAAACATATACTGGGGAATGTTTATTCATAATTTAAAAGACTTTAATTTGACAAAAGTATTCCCTTTGTTTAGGTGTAAATCACAGTTTACCTTGTAGGAATTTTCTAAGCATTTAATCATCAAAACTACAGGTAAGACTCCTTTGATCAGGGTTAGTGCTGATTCTCGAAACTGCACAGCAGGGAACAGCAGCTGGCCTGCTAGAAAACACCAGAGTATGGTGACTCCTGTCTTTTTTCCACCCACACAAGTATTTCTAAGTTTAGAACCTGAAGAGCTAGTAAACTCACAGCTGGTACCTACTTACATCTAAACACCAACTCAGTGGAAATCTTACATCTTTCCATGGAAGAGCTCCAAAGCTTGTTCAAACACCTACTGTCCTGTGCTAAAGCTCCTTGTTAAAATGATAATCAATCAACAAACATTTTCCAGCATCTTCTATGTCTCAGGAACTGTGCTAGGCTCTGTAGGGATACAATAGTAACAATGAAATTGGCCCTAGGGGAGCTTCTATTCTTAATGATAAATACTGGAGGTGTCATACAATTTACATCAGTGTTTGATTAGCATGTCCATTCTCTTCAAAGGCGAGGAAGTTCTCTCTAGCTTTTTGGCAAGGATGGGGGATGGATGTTAAGAACTGAGATTTCAACTTTGTAGGGACCTCTTTGTGAAGAAACTACTCCCTGTGCTAATGCAGATCAGTAACTTTTCTGCATTTGTCTTAGAGAATTGCCTAGGGATGCTGAGAGATTAGGTGTCCCTTGCTAAGTGTCACACAGCTAGTATTTGTCACAGGTGAGACTTGGAAAGAGCTGTTCCTGACCCTAGGTGGTCAAACTTTCCATCCATTATATATCATTGTCTTGGTTTTCTCCCTTAAACCATAGGGTAACTCTAATGATTCTTTAGTAGTATCTACAGAACAAGTTGTAGGTAGGTTGATCCACCATCACCCATAATAGCACCTTGTACTTTAAAAGAAATCTAGCTTTGTGCCCTGTGTTTTTACTAAATACTAAGATGATCTCTATATGGACAGGGCTACTGCACAAAACATACAGAGTACTTTACAATTCAGTTATTTGATATTACTTTTCTGTTAATTGAATTCAATTCAAAACTGTTCGGTTGAGTTGACTGGTTGATCATTATCCCAATCCTACCCACATTTCAAATTCCACACTAAGTACCTCGTCCACTATGAACCTTTCCCTTTCCAGATGTTGAGGTTTAAAGTTGGGAGAGCTCAGTTGAGGTATGAAGGAATTCATATAGACTTTCTCTTTTAATCAGTGAGAGCTTTTTATTTTACAAGAAAAAGCATCACCAGCCTCCTTAGGAAGAAAGCTAAGTGAGACCCCATATTTGAGGGAACAGTGCTTATATAGAGGCTTCAAAATAATGATGTAGTTTTAATAAGTTCTTATGGAGGTTAAAGATAAAAGATAGGACAGGATTAGAGAGACAAAGAGAATTCTTAATGGTTTAAGGATTTAAGGAAAGGGCATAAGGATACAGTTTAAAAATTAAAGGACCCAGGAAACACAGGTTGAAGGAGATGAAAGCAATCCTTTTGGTACAGGTTTAGAATAAGGGGAGGAAGAACTTTAGGGCACCTCCAACTTACAAAATAAGCTACAGGGTTCCAAAAAGTATTGGAAAAGCAACCCTTAATATTATTTTTAACCCTTAGGACACTTTTTGAATGCACATCACAGAGTCATTTTCTCACTCCTCTACTAAAGAACTCCTAATATATAATGGTAGGCTGACGCTTCGTACCTTAGCATCTCTCTATTTATAAACTACTGTTCAGCTCCACATAGAACACCAGATTTTTTTTGGGGGGAGGGGAATGGCAGCAAGGGTCACATGACTACATTGAATAGGCAATTTTCTATTTTTAACAGAGTTAGAACATTTTCATTTAAAATACAGTTGCTTATTGAAATGGTTCACTAGTCTCAGTGAACCTCAGATATAATGTAGACCTTAAAACACAAAACTTGTGGATATCTGCAGGACAAGGGGGTTAAGAGAGCGATGGGGTGGTTGAAGATAAGGTGATAGAAGCTAGAAGGTAATTTCACATGATCTGACATGTACACATATAATATAAAATAATTGGTAATAATAAGAAGTGTATAGCAAATATGAACATAGGACTACTTTCTTTGGTGAGCATTCTTACTTACCTTGCAGGCTACATGTTCTTTATGTCTCACCTCACTCTATGTCAGGGATGGGAACTTGCAGGCCCAAGGTCACAGGTGGCCCTCTAGGTCCACTTTAGTTTTGCTAAAGGAAAAGACTGGGAAGAAGCTAACATGAGTAGAGCTGGAAATCTCCATCATGTCCCAATACTCAGGGAGCATGCCCTTGGGTGAGATCTAAAATTCTTTCCCTTGATTGCACTGAATTGTCTCAATCCAAATAAAAGAATTCCCTCATTTTGTAATATTTTTATGCATTCTCCTGCTATGTGTACAATCTCTGATTTCTGTTTTACTGTTGACTTAAATAAATGTGTTTCTATATTTGTGTTCATTGTAGAACTGGTATTTGATAGGAAAGGGATCAAAGCTTGGATATAAACCTTGGGGTTCTTCTTTCTCCACTAAGAAACAGTAACTAGAAGTTTAGCTTGAACCAGAAAACTAAACTCTAATCCAGTACCACCACCATCTTCTCTGAGGAGAAAATCACAGCCAACATTTTGACCCCAACATCCTATTTCTTCACTTAATGGGAATTGAAGTCTCCATTGGATAAGGGTAAGGGGAGAAGAGGCTAGAGATGTCTATTCTATATCCCTTTGAGCCCCTTAATGCTATCCCCATGAGTCCCCATGGCGCAATAAACAGAATAACACATTGAGAACCATTGAGTTAAAAAGCTACATCTCAAGGGGCGGCCAGGTGGCTCAGCGAGTAAGAGCACTGGCTCCAGTGTCAGGATGACCTGGGGATCAAATCTGGGCTCAGATACTCAGCACCACACCCAGAAATAACTGGCCATGTAACCTTAAGCAAGTTACTTAACCCCAATTGCTTAAAAAAAAAAGCTACATCTCCTACTGCCTCTGTGTCTTTTGACAGTTAATTTGATCTCTCTGGGCTTTGGATTTCTCATCTATAAACTAAAGAGGTTTAAACATATAGCCTCTGAGGTGCCTTTTATAGATATAAAATCATGAATGATAGAGCCATAACAGGTTATTAGAATAACGGGTACATATTGATGAACATTCTTAATCTTTAAAATTAATGATATAGAGATTAATCATAGGTCCTACAAAATATCCCTTAGAAGCATTATTAAAAAACAGAATGCTAATTTGGGTAAACTACTATCTGAAATAATGAGGCAGGTTTTGTTTTTTCATTCTTTTTATTTGAAATAAAATTACACAAACATTCTACTGGAAAACATGTACCTATTAGGACTCATTCCTTTTTTAGCTTCAAGTGAAAAAGTCGAATTTATGTCACAGAAAAAAATAGCAATCTCAAACCTTCAGGGTAAGAGAATCTGATGTGAAACATTACTGACACTCATACAGTTATCAGATTTACTCTTCCTCTCAAAATAGGCCACAAGTTCTATTTAAGATGAACTCAAAAAGACATTGTCAAAACTTAGATTCTATAGCCAGGACTAAAAGCTGAACAAGTAGAAATTCATGTTTAATTTTTTATTTCAGATTGGATTGATTCTGAATTGACGTGACATATTGGACACAAAGATGAACATTATGTGTCAATGTATTTCCCTTTCTTAAGATGAACACAAAATCCCCAAAGTTCACCAATCAAACTATTCTCTGTCAAACTATTCTATATAGCAAGCAGTGATGTATCCATTTAGGGGACTGAACTGTGCAGATATTAGCAGTACATTAGGACAAGTTGGTTCTTTTCTCAATTGTAAGCTCAGGAACACACCCTATGTGTCTGATTTATTTTCACATCTTTCTTAGTAGCTAGCACAGTGTCCTGTACAGGAAAGCAATTGTACAATAAGTATTTGTTAAATGAATGATGAGGAATCCATAATTTACAAGAGGACAAGGAGAGCATTAGGCCAATTATTTATTATATGTGATGTCATGTATCTGTGTCAATATCCATCTGGGAATTTGATTTTTTTTCTACTTTTCATCCAGAGATGGCCTATTCCTTTTCCAAACCTTACATCTATGTTCTTAGGAACTCCTCACCCAAAAACAAAATGTCATTATGCTAAACTATGCTTACCTTCCAGAAACTGGTCCTGTACCTTGACGGGCTTGCCTCATACCTGATATGCATTTTTCTCACCTGGTATGTAGCACAACTGAACAGTTTATGAGATATCTGAGTTACATCTTGATATTCACTGGAATGGAGATAGGACTTAGCAGTCCCCTATAGGCCTCAGCAACTTCCTTTCTAGGACCTGAGTTGTATTACCTGGAGGGTTAACCAAAATGATAGCAGACAGAGAAGGAGAGGGAACCAAATTTAGGGGTGATGGGAATGGTCTGGGACAAGGAGAGGAAAGGGAAGTGAGTTAAATTTTCATCTTATTTCTAGCACATTCTGTAAACCTTCCTGCAATAGTCTCTTCTAGCTAAGAGCTCAGATATTTGTAGCAAGTTGGTTAGTACAGAAGAATAAGACCTTAAAAAACAAGCCATTAAGAGTTAGGCTTGTGGCAAAGAATTGGAAATTAAGGAGGTTCCTATCAATTGGGGAATGGCTAAACAAGTTGTGGTATATGAATGTAATGGAATACTATTGTGCTATAAAAAATGAGGAGCAGACGGACTTCATATTTACCTGGAGAGGCTTATACAAACTGATACTGAGTGAGAAGAGCAGAACCAGGAGAAATCTGTATACATTTACAAACACAATGTATGTGTGATGACTGACTTTGATAGACTGGACTATTCTCAGCAATGTAGGGTTATAAGACAACTCCAAAAGACTCATGATAGAGAGAGATGTCTACATTCAGAGAAAGAACTAGAAAAAAACAGTGTTTGAATGCAGATTGAAGCAAACTACCTGTTCTCGTTCTTTTCCTTGTTTGGTTCTATTTCCTCTTTCCCACTGTTCATTCCATCTGTTACAATCCTTCTTTATAACCTGACAAATGCCTAATGTGAAAGTATTTGCAGATCCTATACTTGATTGCATGCAGCCATGGGGGAGGGGAGGGAAGGAGAGGGAGGCAGAGAAAGTTTGAAACTCAAGCGATTGTGGAACTGAATCCTGTACACTAAAAGTAAATGAACAAATTAATAAAGACAATTTTTTTAAAGAGTCTGCTTTCTTTACCTGAATGGTAGGAAACAAAAAGAAGCAACAAATGAATTACTGTGTAGAAATATTTCCTCCTTTTTGTTTCTGCTATACTTAAAAAATACTAATCGTTGGAGGCAGAGTCAAGATGGTGGAGTAGAAACAGGACCTCTGTGCAGTTCCACATTACACCTTCCCCAATTCAAGTAAAAGGGGACTCTGAACAAACTTTGGAGCTACAGAACCCACAAAATGACACAGAGAACTAACCTCCCACAGAGGACAGCCCGGCCGGCAGGAATCAACCAATGCAACACTATGGGAGCCAAGCCCAGGCCCCATGAGCCAGAGGTTTTAGCCCTAGGGAGAGCCTGACCAACCACCAGTTGGAGGGACTCCAGATCACCAGAAGCTGTGGCAGTTTCCAGATTTATCAAACACATAGATGCAAAGGACAAAGTGAGAGATCCGTGCAGTGTGTACTTTGGGACCAGTAGTTGGGAGAGCATTGGCTTTTACCCCCAGGGAGAGAAGCAGCTGAGACTCCCTGGCATAGCCAGTGCCAACTTGCAGCTTCAGCTCCTGTCCTGCAGACTGTAGGAAGACCAAGCAACCAGTCTAAGGGGTAATCGCTCTTGCTTTAACCTGCTTGGATCTGGATTGCAGTCTAGGGTGGAGATCCTGGGGTGTGTGACCAGCTTGCCAGAGCGTGTGGAGGCTTCAGAGAGGGCAAGCAACTAATACCTCTGGCAGCTGAGAAAACCCCAGTGTTTGGGACAGAAGCTCCCCTGTCTGTTAGCAGAGTCCTACTGTGACAAAAAGCCCAGGGGTCAAGTGACTGAGAGGAGACATGACCAGGTAAAGGAAGCAAAACAAATAGAAGAATCCAAAATTAGACTCCTATTTTGGGGACAAAAAGGATCAAAGCATGGAACAGGAGGAAGACAGTGAAGTCAGAACTCCTGCACCAAAAGCTTCAAAGGAAAATACAAGCTGGTTACAGGCCATAGAGGACCTTAAGAAGCAGATAAGAGAAGTGGAGCAAAAATTGGAAAGAGAAATGAGGACAATGCAAGAAAATTATGAAATGAGAGTCAAAAGCCTGACTGAGGAAAATAACAGGTTAAAAAACAGACTAACTCAAATGGCAAAAGAGGCTCAAAAAGGCAATAAAGACAGGAATGCCTTAAAAAGCCGAATTTGCCAGATGGAAAAAGAATCTCAAAAGCTCAATGAGGAGAATCATTCCCTCAGATTTAGAATGAGTTAAATGGAAGCTAGTGACTTTATGAGAAATCAAGATGACGTTAAACAGATCCAAACAAATGAAAGAATAGAAGGTAATGTGAAATATCTCATGGGAAAAACCACTGACCTGGAAAATAGATCCAGGAGAGATAATTTAAAAATTATTGGACTACCTGAAAGCCATGATCAAAGAAAGAACCTAGAAATCAGCCTCCAAGAAATTCTCAAGGAAAATTGCCCTGATGTTTTAGAACCAGAAGGCAAAATAAAGGTTGAAAGAATCCACTGATCACCTCCTGAAAAAGATCCCAAAAAGAAAACTCATAGGAATATTATAGCCAGGTTCTAGAATTCCCAGATCAAGGAGAGAATATTACAAGCAGCCAGGAAGAAACAATTTTAATATTGTGGAAACACAAGGAGGATAATACAGGATCTGGCAGCTTCTACACTGAGGGATCGAAGGAATATGATATTCCAGAGGGCAAAGGAGCTGGGATTAAAACCAAGAATCACCTACCCAGCAAAACTGAGTATCATGTTTCAGGGTAAAATATGGTCATTCAATGGAATAGAGGACATTCAAGCATTCTTGATGAAAAAACCAGAGTTGAATAGAAAATTTGACATTCAGATACAAGAAGCAAGAGAAGCATGAGAAGGTAAACAGGGAAAAGAAATCATAAGGCACTTATCAAAGGGGAACTATTAACATTCCTACATGGAAAAATGATCATTGTAACGGATGAAACTTTTCTCAATATGAAAATGGTTGAAGGCAATAGAAATTTATATATATAGCCTATATCAGAGGGTATACAGGCATATGAATACATATGTGAATGTGTGTATATATTTTACAGTTATACATGGATAGAGAGCACAGGACCAATTCAATAAGAAGGGATGATACTTAAAAGGTGAAATTAAGAGGTGAGAGAGGAATATAATGAGAGGAGATGGAGAGAGACAGAATGGGGTAAACTATCTCATATAGAAGAGGCAAGGGAAAATAGTTACAATGGAGGAGAAGAATAGGAAGGCAAATGAGAATGGGTCAAACTTATTCTCACTGAATTTGGCTCAGGGAGGGAATGAAATACACACTAAATAGGGTATCTCACCCTACAGGAGAGTAGGGGGGGAGGGGATGAGAAGGGGGATGATGGAAGGGAGGGCAGGCTGGTGGGTGAGAAGTAGGAAGCACTCACTTTTGAAAAGGGATGGGATCAAAGTAGAGAATAGAACAAGTGGAAGGTAGGATAGGAGGGAGTGAAATATAGTCAGTCCTTTACAATATATCTACTATGTTAATGTTTTGCATTAGTTACACATATACATCCTATATTGAACTGCTTATCTTCCCAGTAAGGGTGGGTGACAAGGGAGGAAGTGAATGAATCTGGAATTCAAAGATTTAAAATCAAATGTGTAAAATATATATACTATTATTAATACTATTTTACATATAATTGGCAAATAAGATATACAGGCACTGGGGCATAGAGATACACCAAGCCCTACTGGAAAGGTCGAAGGGAGTATGGGAGAAGATATGGGAGAGAGCAGAGTGGAGGACGGATATTCTGGGGGACTGCTATTTTGGGGTGGTGTGTAGGGGAAAAACAGGGAGAATATTTGTAACTCAAAATCTGGTGGAAATTAATTATGTAAATCAGAAGTTAATAAAGCATTTGAAAAATGAAAAAAAGTACTAATCATCAAATACAAAGTAATACAAATTCGAAATAATATGTACAATGTCAAAATGATGGAATAAATGGGGTCACAGGGTTGAGGAGAACTTGATGCTGAAATTAATTTCAAACACAATCCAATGTTCTATTTAACAATAATATTTACCCTTTACATGATAATTCAAAGATTTGCAGAACACTTTACATGTAGTATCTCATTTTATCTTCACAACAGCTTCGGTTAGTAAGTATTAATCTTATCCCCCCTTTTTTGCAGATTAGGAAACTGAGCAAGACAAAGATTAAATGATTTGCCAATAGTCACAGCTAGTTCAATGTCTAAGGTTGTATTCGAACTCAGGTCTGTCTGGTCCTAGATCTAATGCTCTATCCACTGAACCACCTAGCTTCCCCTGGTTCTAATAGGAAATTAAACAGATAGCTTCCCAGTAACAGGGCTATTTTTCTCAAAGTTGTGTCAATCTTTGCAACATGGTGCCTTGGAAAGAGTGCTAGATTTGGAGTAAGAGAACCTGCCTGTCTTCTTTCTTCCTTCCCTCCCTTCCTCCATATCTTCCCTCCTGTTTCTATAAAAAAAAAAGAGGCTGGTTTAGTTAATCTATAAATTCTCATCCAGCTCTAAATTTAGGATCCAATGAACTTTACTCCCCATAGCATTCATCAATAAACACTTTTGCATGCATTGATGATGTACAAAGCACTGTAGTAAGCTTTAGGGATATAAAAAAAAAGTAGGGAGGAAAAACAGTTTGTTTGTTTTTTGGGTTTTTTTTTTTTTTACGCAATTGGGGTTAAGTAACTTGCTCAAGGTTAGTTACACAGCCAGTTATTTCTGGGTGTGGTGCTAAGTATCTGAGCCCAGATTTGATCCCAGGTCTCCCGACTCTTGGGCCAGTGCTCTTACTGTGCCACCTGGCCACCCCTAAGCAATTGGGATTAAGTAACTTACTCAAGTTTACACAGCCTAATATCTGAGCCCAGATTTGATCCCTGGTCTCCCAACTCTGGGGCCAACACTCTTACTCACTGCGCCACCTGGCCACCCCTAAAACAGTTTATTGTATAGGTGAAAAATGTTCACATATGAGTAAATAAGAACTAATTTGAGAAAGGACAGAACAATTGAAGGATTACAGAAGGTTTCCTGGAGGAGTCATATCCTAATTTGAGCTTTCAAGGTAGTAACTAAAAATCTCTTCTCTCCAACACTTTCATTTGGAGTCTCCCAGACACTCAGGGGCTCTGGCAATGCATGTGTCAATCTCCTCATCTATGTATGTGTCCCTAGAAAGTATATTGCCAAGTTAAGTGAACTTATCCACAGCATCTAAAATGTCTCCATTTGTTATAACCAATGTTTCCAGGTATGGATGGTGTGGTGCTGGTTGATTAAGAACCTCTATTTTCTCATTATTAGTAATTAGGCAAAATTAGCACAAGTAGCAAAGATTTGATCCATACTCTGTGGCAGCTTACCCTCAGAGGATGCATTAAGTGTACAATCATCTGTAAACAAAGTCACTTACCAACTCTCCCTCCATTTTAGTCTTGGCTCAAAGGTTTTTCAAGTTAAATAATTTACTGTCAATGTGGCAGCTATCTTTGATGCCATTTTCAGCCTTGTTGAAGGTGTCTGACAACATCCTAGTAAACATCATGCTAAAAAGCATGGGAACAAGCACACAGTCCTGCTTCACTCCTTGGGGACTGGGAAAGGACAAGAGAATTATCCATTATCCAGAACCTAGGCAAGGGTTCTGTTATGAAATTGACATACAATAATGATGAACTTCTCTGGGTAACCAAATTTTGCCATAATTTTCAACAAGTCTTCACAACTGATAGCATCAAAGGTCTTTGTTAGATTGATGAATATTGTGTATATACCCCTGTTTTGTTGGTGACATTTCACCTGCAGTTGTCAAGCAGCAAACACTGTATCAAACATTCCTTGACTCTTTATGATACCATATTGGATTTTAGGTATATGACCCTCTTCTAGTTACAGATTACACCTGCTCAGAAACACCAAAAACCTGTAGAAATCCAGAACTACTTCTTCAAATAACAGCATACAAAAACCCTGAAGCTTGGGAAGTGTTTCCCCAACCTTAGGTGAAAAGAACCAAAATTTTACATAAAGTTCAAAGTCAAGACATAAGATGGAAAAATTAGCAAACAGCCAATAAAGAACTTGACCATAAAACTACTACAGTAGCAGAGAAGACCAAAACAAACTTAGAACAAGACAATGTGAAAACAGCTATAACCAAAGTCTCAAAGAAAAATGCTAATTGAACTCAAGCTCAACAAGAATTCCAAGAAGAGTTCAAGAAAGAGATAAACAGTAGAGGAAATTGGGGGGGGGAATGAGAATAACATGAGAAAATCATGAAAAGAGAATTAACAGTTTGATTTTTAAAAAGAGGTACACAAAATACTGAAGAAAATAATGCCTTAAAAGGCAAATTAAGAGGCATATGGTCAGAATCCAAAAAGACTTTTGAGGAGGTACAGGATAAAAAGAGAGAGGGGGGGGGGTGGCTAGGTGACGCAGTGAGTAAAGCAACGGCCCCAGAGTCAGGAGGACCCAAGTTTGGTTCCAGCCTTAGACACTTAACACCTACACAAAAAAAAAAACTAGCTGTGTAACCTTGAGCAAGTTACTTAACCCCAATTGCCCTCCAAAAGGCAAAGAGAGAGAGAAAGAGAGAGAGAGAGGAATAAACTGAAAAAAAATAGGACAAAAGCAAATACATAGTAGTCATAACTGTGAATGTGAATGGGATAAGCTCAACCATTAAATAAAAGTGGGTAGTAGATTAGAAACCAGAATCCAACTATATATATATATATATATATATATATATATATATATATATATATGAGAGATACAACTGAAACAGACACACAAAGTTAAAATATAAGGTTCTTGCAGAATATATTATGCTTAGTGGAAGTAAAAAAGACAGGAGTAGCAATCATGATCTCACACAAAGCAAAAATAGATCCACTTCAAAGAGATAATCAGAAAAACTACACTTTGCTAAAAGGTACAATAGACAATAAAGTAAAATCTAAATTTTTTACAACTTTCTGTGATAAAGGTCTCATTTCTCAAATATAGAAGGAACTGGGTCAAATCTATAAAAATAAGAGACTTTCTACAATTGATAAATGGTTGAAGAAGATGAACAGGAAGGTTTTAGAAAAAAGTAAAACCTATTTCTAGTCATAGGAAAAAATACCCTAACTCACTTTTTATTAGAGAAATGCAAATTAAAACAACTTTGAGTTACCACCTTAGACCCATCACAAATAACACATGCTAGAAGGAATGGAGAAAAACAGGTACCCCAATAAACTGTTGGCAGAAAGGTAAATTGCCTGTTCCCAAAGGGTTATCAAACTGTGCATACTTTTTGACCCAGAAATAATAATACTAGGTCACTATAACAAAAAAGATCTAAGAAAAAAAGGGAAAGGACCCATACGTACAAAAATATTTATAGCATCTCTTTTGTGGTGGCAGTGAATTGGAAGTTGAAAGGATGCCAATCATTGTGCACAGTGACAGCAATATTGTAATAATAATCAACTGTAAAAGACTTGGCTACTGATTTCAGATAAACCTGGAAAGACTTACATGAACTGATACGAAGGGAAGTGAAGAAAGTCAGGAAAACATTGTACATAATAATAACAATAATGTGTGATGAAGAATTGTGAATTACTTAGCTAATCTCAGCAATACAATGATCCCAGATAATCCCCAAGGACTCATGATGAAAAAATGCATCTGACTCCAGAGAAAGAACTAATATTGATTGAATACAGCATGAAGAATACTTTCTCTCTCCTTCTTTCCTTTGTTCTATTTTCTTTTTCTTTGTCTTCTTGCACAAAATGACTAAATATGGAAATGTTTTACATGATTGCACACACCTAACCTATATCAGATTGCTTACTGCCTCAGTGAAGGAGGGAGGGATAGAATTTGGAACTTAAAACTTTTTAAAAAAAGAATGTTAATTGTTTTTACATAAAATTGGGGGGAGGGAATAAAATATTATTTTTAAAAATTTTAAAACACTTGGTTACTCTGATCAATAGAATTTTCCAAAACAGTTCCCAAGGATTCATGATGTAAAAATACTATCTACCTCCAGAGAAAAAAAACTGACAAACTCTTAAGTACAAATTGAAGCATAATTTTCTTGCTTTCCTTATTTTTTCCCTTTTTTGGTGATATGGATAATAAGGAAATATATTTTGCATGATTTCATTTATATAATTGGTATCATTTTGCTTGTCTTCTCAGTGGGTGGGGGAGCAGTGGAAAGGAAGTAGAGAATTTGGAACTCTTATTTAAAAAGAAAAGAATATTGGGGCG
Organism: Petaurus breviceps papuanus; assembly: GCF_028583685.1. Lineage (NCBI taxonomy): Eukaryota > Metazoa > Chordata > Mammalia > Diprotodontia > Petauridae > Petaurus > Petaurus breviceps. Next base: position 24,328,580 of record NW_027187358.1, read on the forward strand.
GCCAGGAAGCACAGCGAGTAAGAGCACCGGCTCCAGTGTCAGGATGACCTGGGGATTGAATCCTGGGCTCAGACACTTAGCACCCACTCAGAAACACCTGGCCATGTAACCTTGAGCAAGTTACTTAACCCCAATTGCTTTAAAATAAATAAATAAATAAAATAATGTTAAATATAGGGAAGTATTTTTTTATTTTTGTTTTTTTTTTTGCTTTTTGGAGGGTAATTAGGTTTAAGTAACTTGCCCAAGGTTACATGGCTAGTTGCTTTGTGTGGGTGTTAAGTGTCTGAGGTGGGAACCGCAATCAGGTCCTCCTGATTCTGGGGCCGGGGCTTTACTCACTGTGCCACCTAGCCACCGCGGAAGTATTTCTTTTTTAATATTTTTTTAAAATAAAATTTTTTAAAAGCTTAGATGCTTACAATTTTGTTCACATTCTCCTCAGTGTCTGCTATACTTTCATTTAGTTGTGTTTATTTTTCTTAAAAATAATAAGGCTTTTCTTATCTTGCAATTTTGTTGCATATGTGAATGCATGTTTTGTCATTTTAAAACAAAAATAATTCAAAAGAAATAGAAGCTGACCAAAAACAAATGCAACATTGCAAAGAAAGCCCAAATAATGTGAATTGTGAAATAGCCATATGATTTGTCAATTAAGAAATAGGGGTGACCTTTAATTTCATTGCACATGCCATTGTAATACTGAGATGTGATTCATCATATCCTCAAAATAAGTAATAATTCAGATAATATTACATTTATAAAGCACATTGTAAACTACAAAGCTTAATGTAGGTTTTACCTGTTATCACCATCTTTACTCTCATTATCATAGAAGAAAAAAGAATTATGGTTTTATCAGAAAAACCACAATAGCATTTTAGAATCCTGCAAAAGTCATTAATTTTATATTATGGAAATCAGTATCTTCCTTTCACCACCACCCTGCCACCAAAATAAAAACATCTTATTAATTATGGGAATCATATATTACAATCTCTCATACTTTTTATTTGGTAAAATTTTATATCTTTGGAATTAAGTTCCCCCTATTGATTGGAAAGATCTATTGCAACTCCCAAACTGGCTACATCAAGCTTATTCACTTGACAAGTCCTTTTTAGTTATAAAACAATCAAATATATATATATATATTCTATCATTTTAATAGAAATATTGCATTTGTAAAACTAATAAAACTGAATAAATAAGATTTGGATGATGCAAGTAGTTTGGAAGGTTAGAGATGGGGCTGGAGATGCTGGCCTCTATCCTTGGTTACCTTATATAGTCCGATCTGCAGCTTATCCATGCCAATCTAGATGCTGACAATAATAAAAGGAGTAAGGATGGAATATTGGCGGAAGGTGCTATCTCCTATTGTTATTTGAGAAGGTTTTTTTTGTTTGTTTCTATTTTTCAGAAACATTGATAATTTATATTTTCCTGGGAAAATATTTTGCATATATTGAAAAAGGATCACCTTAATTCTTAAGTAATATGTAAATAGAGTATTAAGAAGCATCTTTCATTGTGTTTTTTCCATCACTGCATTGTAGACTTCCATTTGAATGTGAAATTAAAATCTGAAGACCTGGAAAACTTGTGTTGTTGCTGAGTCATGTCCAAACCTTTGTGATCATATTTGGGGTTTTCTTGGCAAAGATGCTGGAATGGTCTGCCATTTCCTTCTCCAGGGGATTCATTCTATCAAGCAATCAGAGGTTAAGTGACTTGCCCAAGGTCACAAAGCTAGAAGAATCTGAAGTTGGATTTGACCATAGGTCTTCATGACTGGAGGATGACTGCTGTATACACTGAGCCACTACCTACTTCCACCAAGCTTGTAGGTGAGTTTAATTGCACCAATAATTTGATGCATATTACCTGTTCCACTAAGCTGATTTAACTAAGTTAAACAGCTAAGTGGGCACTTATCCAATGAACACAGCTGGGCATGATTAACAAGGGTTTACACTTTAGTGTCTTAATTATTCCTTAAACAGTTGCCTCCAAGTTCTTCAAGTTACTTTCTTTGGTTTTCTTCCTACTCATTACATCATCTCAAAAGAAAAAAAAATATTTTTAGTAAAAGTGGTTAGCACCAGCTGACATTTTCCTCTCTTTTTGTAACAAAGTGGTTTTCCAAATTCTTTTTACACTTAAAAAAAGAGCAAGCTAGTGAATCTTAGAGGAGAGTAAAATGATTAGTGTTTCTGCTACTCTTTTCTTCATTAGAATTGTTGGCTTATTTTTCAAACAGGTTAAATTTTAATGAGTTCCCCAATTAGATCTACATCTCAGTTCTACAAAATTGAGGCGTTCTCCATTGTAGACAACTAAAGAGGGATAGAGAAAGATTCTCCTCTGTTCCTTACCTATGTAACTTTGGGCAAGCCACTCTGGATATATGGGCCTATTTTTTATTTGTAAATGAAGAGAATAGAATTGATGTCTAAGTTTCCTCTCAACTATAATCATATACCAAATTCCTTGAGTCTGAATTCAGCTCTGTTACTATTTGTATTATATTGGCAAAGTCACAACCTCTAGAGATTGCCACACCTTTTAAATGAAAGGGTTAGTCTAGTTCTGGGGTAGATTTCAGGAGGTCTAGAAATGCAGATGTTAAAAAAAATTAAATAAAATTCTTTTCCTTTGTTATTTTATATATTTCATTTCACACATAGAAATTCTATTCTGGGTAAGGGTCTATTAGGATCTACAAGAAACCTGCCAAACAGTCCATGACACACACAAAAAGCCAATAATCCTTGGACTAGATGATTTTTATAGTTCCTTCCAGCTATAAATCTTATATACACATATCTCAATGACATTATTGAGGTTTATTTTTCAATTCAAGAAATAAGTCTAGAATTTGTTATGTATAAGATGAAATCACAGGTGTTTATCTCCTTGGGGGGAAAAAAAGACCACTTTGCTCATATTTAAAATCTCTTATTTTGTCAAATGATATTATCTATTACTGCAAAGGAAAAGAAAATGAATACGATTATATCCCTTCTCAGAGATCCCTACTGATATGAAGTATATTATTAGAGGGGAGTGGTCTTGTGACCATGAAAAATACATGAAGTAGCTCCCTTTTAAGGATTTTCTTCCTTCCTTTCTTCTCTCCATTGTCTCTTTCTTTCTCTTTTTTTGTTTTTTCTTTTTTCTCCCTGACTTCCTTTCTTCCTTTCTTTCTCTCCCAGGACCTAACACAGTATCCATAAAATACTAAGTGTTTAATAAAGGCTTGTTGATTGACCTTGAATTCTATCTGTTTTTTTCCCCAAAGCACAAATATGTTGAAGTCATCACCTGCATCAAGGGATGACTTGTAAGTATAAGTGTGGACCTATCTCCACACCCTCAAAATGTCTTTGCCTTTAGGAGTTAGCTGTTACTTGTTAGTTACTCGTCAAGGTATTGTACTGACCTGAAAAATGATTTATGTAAAAATGAAAGATAAATCATGAGGATAGATGATATCATTTCAGGAATTCAATTTTATGGCTTTGGAGAGAGTGACCTCTAGTGGATGCCATTTGTAAATACTATGGCTCTCTTTTCTGGTTGCAAAATGTATTGCCAACAGAAAAGGCAAATAGGAAGAATTCAATTCTGCTCAGGAAATCAAGGGATATTTCACATTAATTGAAATTTATTATAACAATTTCAAAAAAACTGTCTTCTTATAGCTAGCATGCCCAGTTGCTCTGGCATTAATCAAATCCTGATGATGCCCTAATAATATTGCAGAAAAAAAAGAAATTTTATTGGTATGAACTGTGCATTACAGAATATGAAAATGCATAAAGTGGTCCTTGAGGAAGGTCAAACAAAGGACCAGTGTTCTGAGACTTCTGAGTAGACACAAGCATTATGCGAATTATATGAACAAATCATCTTTAACTTTTTTCCCACCCAATTTTAAAGCTTTCATTATCCATAGATTATTTGTCATATGCTTTTCTATAATCTGACTTGCTTTATTTAAATTGAAGACTCATTTTGAATCTAAAGCAGACAGAAAGTAAAGATTTATACATTTAAATGAGCAGCCAGAAGTTCAAATGAAATGTGTAAGTCCTTTCCTATATCTGAAGCATGATAGTGGAGTTGTCGGTATAAAGAAGACAAGAATTGTCTTTATTAACCCTGTTACAAGCCTAAAGCAGAGGATTTAAGGAAACAATGGTGACTCACTGGACTGCTGAGATATGATTGTGCCCACATATATGTATAAACTAAATTTTTAAAAGGTTAATGAAAAACTAGCCTTAAATACCCATATCTAATTTCTCATCTCTACAAAATTTTTTGAAAATAATGTACATCCTCATTAACAGCATCCTTAATGAAAGTTTAAAAAAAGGGGGGAAGAAACAGATTTTTTCTTGTTTCTGCTTTTTGGAGGGCAATTGGGGTTAAGTGACTTGCCCAAAGTCACACGGCTAGTAAGTGTGTCAAGTGTCTGAGGCCAAATTTGAACTCAGGTCCTCCTGACTCCAGGGCTGGTGCTTTATTCACTGTGCCACACAGACGCCCCAATAGATATGTTTTTCAATAAAATGTTGCAACTGACTATATCTTTGCTATCATACAATTGCCTAAAATATGCAAAGAATATAAGAGATTACTATATTTGTAGTTAGACATTTACTGGGGAAAAGCATTTGATACAGAATAGCAAAACACTAATTTAAAGCCTCCGCAGGCAAGATGTTTACCATGCATATGTTAAAATCATACAAAATTCCTTTTAAAATGTAACAAGACAACTTCCAAAGATTATCTAATTATTAACATCAAACTAGGCATGAAGCAGGGACATGTATGCTCAACAAATGTGTGTGTACATGTCTACTGCAGAATCCAAGTGAAAAAGCAATCCTTTCATTTGTGGGGTCCCCCTTTTTTATGACACTGTTCTGACTGTATCACGCTTCAGAATACTGCAGAGTCTCCTACATGATATACAAAATCATGTAGTTTTACATTTAGGAAAAATCAAGTGGATATAGAATGTGAATTGTCTAAAGTGCAATAGGCAGTAGGATGCAAAGGCCATTGAACCATACTCTGTGTATCCATATGTGCTTGTGTGTATGTGTGTGGGTAGATGTTATCTACTCCTATTACTGCTGCTGCTATTGTTTTTGCTACTGTTACTACTACTACTATGGGCAATGTTGTTACTACTACTGCCACCACTACCACTACTAACACCATCGCACTACTGCTGCTGCTGCTATTACTACTACTACTACTACTACTACTACTACTACTACTACTACTACTA
>NW_027187358.1:24333903-24347718 GCF_028583685.1 Petaurus breviceps papuanus
TACTACTACTACTACTACTACTACTACTACTACTACTACTACTACTACTACTACTACTACTACTACTACTACTACTACTACTACTACTACTACTTACTTATCTACCTAACATTTTACATGTGCCTACTATGCACCACACACTATTTTAAGTGCTTTACAAATATAATCACAGAGCAACAAATAAGATGTTTGTAAAGTGCTTGGCACAGTGCTTGGCCATAATAAGCACTATACAAATACTAGCTAGCCTCATAATAACTTGGAGAAGTGGGGGCTATTATTACTTCTATTTTATACATGAGGAAACCGAGACAGGAAGAGGTTAAGTGACTTGCCTAGGGTCACACAGCTAGTAAGTCTATGAAGTCAGATTTGAACTCAGAATTTCCTGACTCCAGGTCCAGTACTCTATCCACTGAACCAACTATCAGCTTTGATTATGTACGTACATAATATTGGAGAAAAAATTCAGGTTAATAACACATTCAGTTCAAAATTGAAAAGGAAAGGAAAAGTTTGCTAGATTTTATTTGAAATGTTGTACAGTGCTTTTAGTGGACCTTTTCCCTCTGAAACAAAGATCATTTTTTAATACTAATATTCTTCCAGTAAATGCCATATGGCTGTGAGATATGGATTATCACAGTCTCCAAAAAAATTAAAGTTGGAGGTCACTGGAAGGATAGTAGACAGGTGGCTTGCAAGTGGAAATAGGATGCACAATGTTATGATGAAAGAATTATACAAGACAAATAGTATAAATGAGCTTTCTGAAAAAAAAAAGTGGACTAGTTATGGAGCTGAAGAGAAGTATAGCCAATGGGCAGCCTATGTAATCCATTGGTACCCAAACAATATTAAGAAATCTGGAGGAAGTCTTACCCCCAAAATATGGACCCCCCAGTGGAAGATTTATGAAAGGACATCAAAATAAAAAATCTGATAGGTAGAAAGAACCTCAATGGCCACGTAGTCGAACCAGTACACTAAAGATAAGCCTACTATGATTATAACTATATATCTGTATCTATATATATATCATGTATGTATATATAACAAATGTACATATAACACATACAGTATATGTGTACATAAACATATAGTTATATATCTTGACGCACATATGTATATATGTACGTATGTAAAACATGCCCAACAAATGGTCATCCTGCCTCTGAAGAACTCTAAGGAAGGAGAACTTGATACATTTATAGACAGTCCATTCTTCTTTGGTGCGACTTTAATTGTTAGGAATTCTTGCTTTACATCAAGCTGAAATTTTCCTCTTGTAAGTAATCCCCATTGCTCCTAGTTTTATCGTCTAGGACCAAATGAAATAAGTTTACTTCTTGTACATGAAAATTCTTCTCAACTTGAAGCTATCATTTTTTTCACATGTGTCTTTAACAAGCTAAGCATGATCAGTTACTTTAATCAATTCTTATTCACTATATTCTCAAGGCATGTCTGCATCCTAGTTGCCTTCCTCATGACTCTTTTCAGTCTTAATAATGTCCATCTTAGACCATGGTCTCCAAAACTGAATGTATTATTCTAGATGAATAGTGTCAAAAGAAAAATACAGAGGTACTATCACTTAGGCCCCTTAATTCAACCCAAAGTCATATTAATTCTTTTTTGGAGTGCCACAACATACCTGTAACTCATAACTGAGATTACAATCCAGTAAGATGGTCAGATACTTTTTTTCAAAACAGTTGCTATCCATTCATACATTCTCCTTTCATTTTATATTTGTGAAGGTGATTTGTGTGTGTGTGTGTCCAAGTACATGACTTTCATTTACAAATATTGAATTTCATCTTATTTTCAATTCGCACCAATAATATAGTCTAAGATCCTTTGTGAATTCTGATTCAGTCACTGTATTATATGTCCCTCCTAGTTTTGTGCCATCTGAAAATTTGACCAGTCTTACATCTATACTTTTTTCTAAGTCATTGATAAAAATATTAAAATGGATGAGACAAGCACAGATCTTTGGGATGCTCCACTAGAGACCTCCTACCACATTGACAATGAACCATTAACAACTGTTTGTTTTCTCCCCTCCATAGTGGTAAATTAAGAGAGAGAGTTATCTAAAATCTGGATGGAGAAAGGTCTTGGGGTCTCCCTACTGAAGGCTGAAATATTTTGGATGAATATGAGCTTCTTATTCATGCCTCTTTGATGTTATTCTTCTTTTTTTTTCTCTTTTAGGTTAAGGAGATGAAAGATAACTGCCACCTTGTGAGCTTATAATGGTAATGGGATTTGAAGACCTTCCATGCCCCTTGTATTTGCAAGCAAACAGGTATTTAGCACCTTGTTTCAAGTTCATGATTGTGCCAAGTATTAAGATCCAGGACTTGTGAATCCCACAGTGGGATGAACTTCCTGATCTAACAGGAAGGGGTGGAACAGGGAGGAGCTAATACCATATATAAGGAAAAGCCCAAGCTAGAGAGCCAGAATTTCTTCTGAGAGCCAGCCAGAGCTGCTGAGAACTTCTGAGAGCCAGCCAGAACTTCCAGGAACAAGAACTGCTGAAAGCAAGCAGCGTGGATGCTGAGGAGCTACCGTGAGTGAGGAGAGAAGGATCCTTGTTTGAAGGAGCCTGTTTTGTTTTGAAGGCTTGGTAATGTGGATGTCCACTGCATTGACTATTTGTACCAACTCTGTGGTCACTGTAATGACTTTGATTTTCTGGTTTTGGGACTCGGTTTTCTAGTATTTGGAAAAATTCTTTGGTTCTGTCATCCATGTGAAAAGCCTGTTACATTTTGTAATTCTCAACCACACCAGCATATTCATAGCCACCATGGGCTCTGTGAATATTGTGTTGCTGGCATAAAGCTTCAAAATATAAGAATAGCAAGCCACCAAAAGTCCAAGAGTTAGACTGCACACTGACTTTTGTGGATTGTCAGCCTCATGTTAAGACCCTGAGAAGCATCCTGAAACACCAAGTCAAGCAGTAAGACCCTGGGGAATAAGCAGAGATTCATTCCAGTGGTAGCTGAGATGAGATCCCATCCAGCAGCTAGGCCATATTTAGAAGGGAATTTGGTGAGACCAATGCTATATAGAAACTGCAGTTTCATCAAGTAAAGACATAGACTCTTAACCTCTCCCTGTTCTGGTAAAATGGAAGTAGTTTTTATGATAGTAATATATGTATTTATTTAGAGAGAGATAGATGACTGGAAAGGAGAAGAGATGAAAACTGACATAATAGTGCTTTTGAGGGTTTCTTTATTCCCTTACTTATGCTACTTTCTGTAGAATGTAACTCAAATATTATGTCAAGAACACATTGAAAATAGAAGTCCACAGTTATTGGAAATTATGTCAGCTCTTCCTGTAACTACTAACGAATGTATAGAAAAGTCAGTCTTTAGTGAAAATCTGAACGTGCCAGTTATATGTGGCTTGTTAGGGAATGGAAAGCTACCCAATATGCTAGGTCACTAGAGAAACTGGATCTGAGGATATTATATCTAATTGAGACAATGTCAAAGGTCAACTGCTTTTCTGAGATTTGGGTATTTCCTTAGCCCAGTAGTTATGATGCTTTTTCCTGAAATATATTGCACAATTCTCACACTGGGAACTTCTTCTTCTTGTTGTTTGTCCTTCATTTTCAAAGGGGACCAATGACATCACAGAATGACATCCTGACTTGCATGTGAACTGAATTTAAGATAGGCAGAGTTGCACAAAGTCCTTGGTCTCATTCTTTCTTCCACAGTCATTGAAGTTCAGTGGCAGGACGAAAGTCAGGACTACTGGCAAGGGCCTGGGATGCAGTGGATGACCTTGGCATCTTTGATGTCTCACCAAGCTCTAAGCACTCCACTACACCTGCTTCAACCATCTTCATGGTTGTTGGAACCATTGTTCTCATTTGCCTATCCCACAGGGGGAAGTCTTCAAATGCTCGGGGTAGATATCCCCTTAATTCAATGACTGATGGGTTTGAGGCCTGTCAACTGTTAACTAAAGTCAAATCAAAAGAGTTTTTATTATTGTTCATGCAATTCACCTCTCTACCTCACTTCAGGAAAGGTAAGAGCCACCCCCCAAACTCTTCTATTAATGAATATGTCTATTCACATCTATTTCTATCAAATTGACAATAACAGAAAAGGAAAAATTAAGACAAACAAAGCAAAAAAAAACCCTACAGTTTTATTGAAAGTTGGATATCTATCATGCTGGCTTAGAGCATAAACTGCTAAAGGGTGAAAGCTGTTTATTTGTTTGTTTGTTTTTTTTACCATTATCTAGTATGGCTGGTGCTCACTTGATGTTAAATGACAATGCTAGATATTGCCAAGATCCCAGATTTCTCTTAATACTTTATTGAAATGCTCTCCTAATTACAGTACATATAGATTACATTATAGATTACAGTACATACATATACAATATAGCTATTCTTTGGGATAGCTCTGTCGTTTTTCTTAGAAGTCAGTGTTAATAATGCAATTCACTAAGTGTAAAAGATGCTTATTTTTAAGTGTTTTTAAATTCTTAAAGAGTTTTATCCTCTCAAGCATATTAACCTTCTAACATTCCTGGGAGATAGGTAGTTGGCCCATTCCCCATAAAAAATATTGAGAACTTGTACACGAGTAAAGCTCCATGACTTATCCAAGACAATTTCTCTGCAAGCCAGGACGACAAACCATCCAGGTGCAAGTACTCTAGAATTGGTTACTTTCTGAAACACCTGGGCTGTGGTACAGTGCACTCCCAAATGGAAAGACTTCTAGGCTAAAGGGAAGCAGGTATATATGACAAGTTTATGTTCATTCAAACAATTATAAAATGGCCAGAAAGATTAGAGAGAAAATTTACCATTCATCTGTTTTTTACAAATTTCTCTTTTGCAGCTGGTTAAGTTGTATGTATGACCTGAGGAAGCAATAAGGTACTGGAGGGAAACACAAATACACACTTACATGTCTGTGTATGTGTGTTGTATGAATTCTCTATGCATTGACATTGATATTTTCAGATGAATGCTATTTTTGCTTCTCATTAGATTGCTTGCTATTGTAAGAGCATGAAAACAACAATAAATCACATAACTGTATTGAGAAGGTAACCCTCCATGGCAAACAGTTTGGCTGCATTGATTAAAATAACTGATATGCTTTGAAAAAGCAATTCCTGCACTGGCTTCATATCTGCCCTTAAGTTTATAATGCAAAAGACATAATATAATCTCCCAGGCTCAGAAAGCAATGAGAAGAGATCCCCGCCCAAACTGATGTATATACAGAAGGCCTAGACTTCTTTAACTAAATCAAAACTATAGAAATTCTAGCAAGAAGAAAAATACCAAAAGCCTGACACTAATAGAAGTTGGAAGTGCTACATGGTCTAAGTTTTTTTTTTCTTATTTACCCTTTTTGCTTGTGGGCACAGCATCAAAGGAGTGGCTCTATTCTTCCTCTTTCTTGCAAAATGAAGATCAATTACCTACAAAGAAAGTCTCAAATATAGTCTCTCTGTATCTCTATCTCACTCTCTTGTCTTGAACTGGGAGATACACATTGCTTTGTGTTAAAAGGTAGGCCCAGCTGAGCCCAGGGAAGCTCATTTATCTATCTCTGCTATTTGTAGAAACGATTTTCATCTACTATCTCTGGGGTTATTGTTAAGACATATTCACAATATATAGAAGTCATTTTGATAGGTTTGCTTATTTATACTGAGTTAAAAGTTAAAATCTATGTGCCTGCTAGTCCCTATTAAATATTGCCTTTCTTCTTTTTTAACTAGCAGAATTGTTTATTCCCTTGGATAGAGGATGTTAAATGGAAAAATGTTTCATCCAGTCTGACATCCTCATCCCTATTGCTTAAATATTCTGGTTTATCCACTAATAAGAAGCATCAGTTTTGTTTTACAGTTAATTCCTAGAAAACTGATTTTAATAGATAGATAGAGCTATTATAACCTTCTGGAGGCCCAATGAACTCTTTTACACAAGATCTCAGTAAATACTTTAGTCTCAAGGATCTAGTAGTATTCAGATATGGACATATAATATAACTAACATAGGATGAAACACTCCCAATGGAAAAAGCATGGCATTTTGAGAAGTTACCAGCACTTAAGTGTCATATCTGAAAAGATTAGTCATGCCTCAAATACCAAATATCCTTATTCAGATAAAACCCAGACCCTGTTTCTCTTCTAGAGACTTATTCTCAGATTTCTAGCCTTGAAAAAGTTTACACAACAGGTTTTGCACAACAAAGATGATGTCATCTTCAGCAGCTATGAGGTAGTACTTTTCTTCTACTATTCTTTTGACTCAAAGGTCAACTTCTGCTACTACATGGAAAGAAGATGAAATATGTCTCTGTCTTTATCACTAGTGCATCACTCTTCTTCTCTAAGCCTCCTTCCTATTTGAAAGTAAAGGTGGCATTATGTTTCCATATGTAAGTTTTGAGGTTGCATCCCTCATTTCAATTAATGTAAACACAGAAGGCCCAGAATTTTCAATTGATTCAAAGATGTTTACTAGATTCAAAGGAGTCTTAGTCCATTTTGGAGGAGTAAGGTAATTGTCATTGAATGCAAACATTGCACAGCAAAAGGAGTATTTTGTGAATGGTGGGAGAGAATCAGTGACATCCTGTGAGACTATGTAGAACACAATAGAAAAATTTAGAAAATATGAAGAGGAGCAGCAAAGCTTCAGGAGATTCCAGGCTCAGGAGCACCTTGAAGACACACACTTTTTACTCTTTTACTTCTATACTGGAAGGCAGCGAGAGAAGTGAGTGAAGCCAGAATTAGTGTTGTGCCCTGTCCCCTATCCATTGACCAGAAAATCACCTTTTTTAATTCAAAGAGTTCTAAGACCTGAAGTCCCTGTCCATGGTAGGAGCAGCGTCTACTAGAGTTAGTAGCAACATCTCCCAGTTCTAGCAGCTAACAGCAGTTTCTGCATTGGAAAATGGGAGATACCTGAAGATTGACATGCTTAAGAAAGACAACTTCAGCACTCTATAAGGACATCGACCTCGGAGCCTAGAAGAGAAGAACACCTAGGCTGAAAATCATAAAGACTCTACAAAGAGAGAAAAATATCTCAGTGACCAGCAGATATAACTTTACACTTCAGCCAAATGAGTACGCTAAGTTTGTTCTCATTCTCTCCAGGGACCTTCTATGTGTGAGAGTAATGTGAGTCCCTGATTTGGGGGAAGGAGGATATTTCTGTAACTCTTCTTGATATATCTGTTTAGTAAATACCTTTTTAAAAAGTAATTTGTCTAGCTGCTAATCAGTGAGAAACATGCAAGATGGTGACTCATCACCTAGGATACTAAAAACCCCAGCCCTTCAGCTACCCCTAGAATCCTAAGAAGAGATATAATCAGCCTCTTCTTATAGCTGTGACCCACCAAAATGAGTGAGGGTTGGAAATTTAGTCCTAAAGGGGATGCTACACATAGCAGACTTAGTGGGCCCTTAAGAGTTAGGCCATATACTATAATGTTTCAAGGCAAAGGTCGGTAAAGCTCAGAATATATCCTGCCATTATGCACAGAAATCCATTTTTTCCAATCAAATTACAATGTCCAGGTATTCCAATTTTGATATATTTTCTTTGGCTGAATTTGTTCCCCACAGTCATTCCCAAGAAGCAAAATATTAATTAGCTTATTCTTACACATATTAGGACACGGACTATCAATAGCAGACAAATATACACATAAACACTTTAAAGTAAGCAACAGGTTTCCCAGAGTTCTAGCTAGCTATTAGGTTTGAGTCCCTCCTCCTAACTTCTCTGTTTCAGTTGAAATTATCACAATCTCCAGTTATTTTCTATCACCATTACTACAGGAAATGGCATAACAATCTATTGACCCATGACACTGCTCACAATCCCTCTATTGGTCTATACTAAAACTCCCTGTGATTACTTAGATCAAATTCTAGCTAACCTTTTATATGTGGTATCCTCTTACTGGAACTGTAATCTCCTTGATAACAGGGATCTTCTCATTTTTAATATTTGTAACCATTGTGCCTAATGTAAGATTTATTCCATAGAAAGATACATAATAAATACTTGATTAATTGTGCTTTAACCCCTTCCTTCATACTCCCTCATCCTTCCTATCCAGTTAGTTATTATAGCTTGTCAATTATTCCTCATATAATCATTTCTCTCCATTCACTTTTCTCCATTCTTATAACCAACACCTGAATCCAGGCCTACATAGCCTCTCACTCAGAATATTTCAATAATTATCTAACTGGTCTCCCTCATTCCCTTTTCAATGTGTTCTCTATATTGCTACCAAAATGACATTCTTAAAGTATAGATATAACTACCCCACTCTTCTATTCAAGAAATTTTGACAGTTTCTTATTGCTTCTAGGATAAAAATGTAAGTTTCTCTGCTATTTAGAGCCCTTTACAATATGCCTATAATGTTTTTACAAAGTGATCTAATGTAATTTCCTATATACTCTGTATTCCAACTAAACTGCCTTATTACTTTCCTATATGGGAAACTTTGGAAAAATACCATATCAGGTATGACTACAAATTTTGTCACTGATTTAAAAAATAGAATTTAACAAAAATCAACTCTTCTATATGTACATGTATTCCCTTTAACATCATTACCTTTGGAAGAGAGACATAAATGCTAAAATATAGCCATTGTCCCAAAGACAGGAGATTCTTCTTTTGGCATTCTGTATATTTTTTCTAATTATGCAAAAAGATGGTAAATATGAGGGTTTATCTGGGGAAATAATAAAAATCTAGAGGCAAGTTCAGTGATTAAGATGAATGATTAACAGGTCAGAACACAATGTAGTTACAAACAAGGTGACCATAATATAATAAGATGCATAACTTTGTGAGGCTTACAAAAATGGCTATAAAGGCCATTCCACTGATGTAGTCATATAACATATCAATGAAATTTCAGACCAAGAGGGGAGAGTAAAAGAAAAACATAATTCAGATAAAATCTACCATTAAACAACCTGATTTCTAAAAACCTTCACCTCTTAGATAAGCAGAAAGCATAATCTAGATCCCCTTAAGGCTGAAAGTGAAACTTCAAATCTCTGAAGTTAGAAATCTCTGGCAGGAAAAATGAAAAGTGAAACTGAAATACTGAAAGTCTCAACTAATAGTTCAGTCCACTGGGGGATTGAGATGTAACTGATGGAATTCAGAGCTAAAGTTATTAAAAAAAAAAAACAACTATACACTAGGGGAAAGGCAATACTTTAGTGTAAAGAAAACAAAGCCTTAGTTTAGGTGGACAGTTGATTTAAAAATAAAAATATTCAACTGCCCCAACAGAAAGAAATTCCCCAAGGGACCAATGGGACACTGACAGATTTGTATGCTAAGGAAAAGGCCTCTACTAGGTGTCTCCTACCAGAAGAGGGCAGCCTTGAAATTAAGTGACTTCTAAGGAAAAGGCTTTTCCTTCCTATTTCTTCCCATCCAAAGGAAAGGCCTCAACTAAGGCTGATCACAGGAGAGAACTTTGGTATTTGGTGAAAGAAAAGGCCTAAAAAAAGACCACTGAAGAAAAGGAAATCACATCAAATTAATTTGATCCTCAAAGTAGAGGACACCTAGAATTCAGCTTTTGAGGCCTCAGTAACAAAAATGAGTAGACAAAAATATTTTAAAAGAACATTTTTTTTAATAATTCTAGAAATAACTAGGCCAGAAAAGGCATAAACAAGCTCAGAAGAATACCTATAATGAAATCCTCAAGAAAAAAAAAAACTTGATCACAAGAACAATTAGAATTCTTCAAAGAAATTATGTTAGAGGTTTTTTTAAAATTATTATTATAGTAGAAAATAGAGTTATAGAGGAAACAACTGAACAAAAAATGGTAATAGCTTAACAGAAGAGATACAAAACCTTACTCTAGTAACAAGCTCCCTAAAAATCAGAATATATCAAATGGACATTATTGATTCCAGGAGATAATAACAGTTATTAAGACAAAATCAAAGGAGTGAGAAAATAAAGTAAAAATGTGAGTTGTGTCATATCAAAAACAAATGACTTGGAAAATAGATCAAGAAGTGATAACTTAAGAATCAAAGTATTACCTGAAACCTACGATCAAAAAAAAAAGAAGATATCAGTCTAAGAAATTGTTAAAGAAAATTGTGTAGAAAAAATAGATTAATGTAGCATTATAAGAACAGAAAGAATACATTGATTACATTCTGACAAACTTTCAAATGAAAATTCTTGGGAGTTTTGTGCCAATATCCAGAACTTCTGAAAGATAGGAAGGAAGGGAGGAAGGAAAGGAGGAAGGGAGGGAGGAAGGAAGGAAGGAAGGAAGGAAGGAAGGAAGGAAGGAAGGAAGGAATATTGTTAGACTGTTGCAAAATAGTTGGACCAGAAAACCAATTACTTTCTGTCTTTTGAAAGGGTCCCTGTTCCTTGGATGAACACTGCATTTCAAGACATAATACAGAAATATTAGAGATCATATGCTTCCATTTTTTGCCACCCCCAGATGTAATTCACTGGCAGAAGGAGGAAGCTTATGAAGCATTATTTTGAATCAATTACTTTTTGTGACTCTCTTACAGTCCAATAAAAAAGAAGTATTTTATCCATAGTGAGAGCAACATTTTTTTTCAATTTTATTCCCATTCCTTTTCCTGACTGATTATGTTCACATTCACTTGCTTTCACAGGGTTTGATAAGTCCTAGTCATATATAAGGAAATTGCATGCTTTTCCTTTCTTTTTAAATTATTTTTAAAGCTTTATCAATAATAATATTTCCAAATACAATCCAGAAAAATAAGTTCATATTTGAAACCATGAGTCTCAGTGATGTATAGTTTATTTTTAAAGTATGTAATAAATTCGCTAAGCTAGTTCCAAAGTTAAGCTTCTTGTCTGTGTCTACCTCTGAATTTCCTTTTGCTTTCTTCTATGTATTTTTAATATTCCTTTGCTTTTGTATTACTATCATAATTACTCTTACCTATGTCCCACTTTTTAAACCTCTTTCCTCAACATTTCAAAAACATCCCTTGTAACAAACACAAAAATGAGCAAAGGGACTTCCAGTGCCAAGATGGTAGAGTGAGGAAGGAACCTTCTGAATTCCTCCCAAATTCCCCTCCAAACAACTAGAAGACTGCCTCAGAATTGATCCAGGAGCAGAGAAGCAGCTTACCAGCCCTGCAGGAAAGGTCCATCTCACTCAGGTAGGAGGAGAGCAAGGCCCAAGAGCAGCATCCCCAGCCAGTCTCATAGCAGGAAGCCTGCAGCAAGGCTCCAAGCCTGGGTCAATCTATCAGGGAACTCCCACCCTCCTGAAAAATAGCAGCCCCCTAGGCAAGTGAAAATCTATGCATCTCATCAAGGCCCCATTCCAGCAACCCCAAACCCCAACATAAGCCACCAGTGAGGCCTGGACCACTGCCTCAGGGCTGATCAACAGCAAGAACCAGCCCTTGGGGCCTGCCAGTAGAGAGACTCTATTTTGATAGCAATCCAGCAGCAGGATCCCACCCCTCAGCCAACAACAAGATCCTTCCTACAAGGCCAGACACCAGAAAGATTCTGATATAACAGCAATCCGGCAGAAAGACCGCCTCCCTTACTAGGGTAGGCCAGTAGCTAAATCCCACACATAGGAGAGTTCAAAAGGGAGGCCTCATCTCCCAGTACAAGCCAAAAATGGAACCTAACATCCAGTAAAAGCAAGCAGTTATGTCCTAAAGACAAGTGAAAGCCAGCAGTAAGACCCAGAATCCAAGCACAAAACATTTGGGATAGTGAAGGATTAGAGACAAACTCTCACATAAAAACACCAAGTCACAAAAAAGGCAGAAAAATGAACAAGAAAAAAAAAGAAAAACTTGACTATAGAAATTTACTATGGTGACAGGGAAGATCAGGACATAAACTTAGAAAAGGACAATAATGTCAAAATGGCTACATGTGAAGCCTCAAATAAAAATGTACTTTGGTCTCAGGCCCCAAAAAGTTCCTGGAAGAGTTTAAAAAGATCTTTAAAAAGCAAACTAGAGAAGTACAAGGAAAATGGTGAAAGAAACAAGAGTAATACAAGAGAATCATAAAAAGAGTTAATAGCTTGGGAAAGGATATACAAAAATTTACCAAGAAAAATAACTCCCTAAAAAATAGAATCAGAAAATGGAAATGGAAGTACAAAAGATCACTGAAGGAAATAATTCCTTACAAATTAAAATTGAGCAAATGGAAGCAAATTATTCTATGAGATATCAGAATAAAACAAAACAAAATAAAAAGTATTAAAAAATAGAAGAAAATGTGAAATTTCTCATTGGTAAAACAACTAACCTAGAAAACAGATCCAGGAGAAATAGTATAAGAATTATTGTACTATCTGAAAGTATTTTTTTATAAAGGCCTAAACAACATCTTTGAAGAAATTATCAAGGAAAACTACCTTGATATATCAGAACTAGATGGCAAAATAAAAATTGAAAGAATCCTCTGATCACTGCCTGAAAGAGATCCCAAAATGAAAACTCCCAGGAACATCAAAGCCAAATCCCAGAGCTGTCAGGTCAAGGAAAAAGTACTGCAAGCAGTCAAAAAGAAACAATTCAAATACTATACACTAAAGTTAAGATTATACAGGATTTGGCAGCTTCCATATTAAAGAACTAGAGGGCTTAGAATATGATATACTGGAAGAATAAAGAGTTAGGAATTACAAACAACTATCACCTGTCCAAAAAAATTGAATATTATCTTTCAGGGGGAAAATTAACATTTAATGATTAATACATTTTAAGCATTTCTAATTAAAAAAACCAGAGCTGAATAAAAATTTGATCTCCAAATATAAGACTCGAGTGAAACACAAAAAGGTAAAAAATAAACAAGAAAGAGAAAACATAAGAAATTCAATAAGGTTAAACAGTTTATATTTTTATGTGGCAAGATAATATTTGTAACTCTTATGAAGTTTATTACTATAAGAACAATTAGAAGGAATATATATATATATATATATATATATATATATATATATATATATAGACAGAGGGTGTGAATATAAGGTGGTTTTGATGGGATGATACCCAAAAACAAATAAAGGAGTAAGAAAGAAAATTGCACTGGAAGGAGAGAGATTGAGTGGGGGTAAATTATTCCACATAAAAGAAGCATAAAAGAGATATTATAATATGAAGGAAGATGGGGGCAGGGGAGCAGGCTGGCAACTCTTAAACCTTACTCTCACCAAAATTGGCTTAAAGAGGTAATAACATACACACTCAGTTGGATATAGAAACTATTTCATTCAAAAAGGAAGTTAAAAAGGACAGGGATAACAGACAAGGAAGGGAGATTGATAAAAAGAGAAGATAGATTGGGGAAGTTGGTTATCAGAATTGAAACACTTGTGAAGAGAGAAAGTGTAGGGAAGTAAGGGGTTAAATAAGGAGAAAATAGCATGGAGGGAAATACAAAGTTAGCTATCATAACTACAAATATGAATAGAATGAATTCACCCATAAAATGGAATAGGATAGCAGAATGAATTAAAAACTAGAATCCTACAATATGTTATTTACAAGAAACACATTTCAAGCAGAAAGATGCACACAGGTTTAAAGGCAAAAGGTTAGAACAGGATTTATTATACTTCAATTGAAGTGAAGAAAGTAGGGATACCAATCATGATCTGAAACAAACATATATATATATATATATATATATATATATATATATATATATATATATATATATATATATAT